>NW_027150809.1:0-125421 GCF_020186115.1 Histomonas meleagridis
TCATGATTATTTGAACATAACCGTTTTGGGTAACGATATGGGCTAATTACGTGATTTTTGATCGTATTATCATTTAAATTTGAAGACAGCCGCTCGGGTAACGATATGGGCAACCATACGGACTAAATGAATAGAATCAAAATTTATAATCGTACCACCAAACAAATTATTTATAACACTCAACTTATTATACTAATCAATTCCATCAAAACTAATGAAATATGACAGTCATACCAAAATTAGTATGTTTAATTCGATGATGGCACTAAAAAATTTGCAAATTTTATCATTATATTATTATAAATTTTGGATTTGGCAACTCAAAAATTTAAAAGTCAACCCATAATTTCAAAATTACATCATTACTCGGATTCATATTAATCAAAATTAAAGAAATTAAAACATATTTCCCGATAGATATTAACAGATGTATCTGAAAGAAGTCGATCATTTTACACTCAAAAATTACATAAACTATTGAATTAGTAATAGAAAAAATTCGAAATATTATAATATATAATATATTCAAACATAATAAAACAATGTTTTTAAATATTACATATCTGACGTTATATACTCATATAATATTTAAACTTTTTATTGAAGAAATATTCGTCAAATACCATAAACGTTTTTTGACACACCGCATTTTTTGTTTACAGAAATCTCAAATGATTTTGGGATATTTTTTTCGTTCTGGGCATAAAAAATATCCCGAATTAGCAACATTACTCACAATTTTATATGAAAAATGAAAAAAGTTGTATTTATCCACCACCACTACATAGAACTTTTTGAATCCATATTTCTTCATTGATAAAAAGTTAATTTTTTCATTTGCTATTGATATTCATTCATGGTATTAATTATTTTCTCGATAGTTAACAAGAGTTTGTCAATAGGAAAATTCATGATCAAAAAAATATTAATAAAAATGTATTCACTAAAACATGATGTTTATTTCGCAAAACATTAAAAAATATTATAATGTTACTATACGGACAAGGTACTCTCTCAAGTATTTACGCGGAACTTTTAATTCTGTGTCTTCATGTGGACGAATAATAATTTTAATAATTTCATCAGAATGTCTATCAAAAAAACTATCTAATTAGCCCCTCGTTAAACTAACACCAAATTTTACTTTTAAAAATCGAAGGACCTCAGAAAAAGTCATGTATTCATATGGATTTCTTTCTTCTGATAAAATTTCTTGATTAACAATTTTCTCGTCTTCTACATGTAAACTTAACGGTTGTTGAATTTCTTTTATGTTTTTGTTCGCTTTGCATATGATTTTTCGAACATTTCGATTCGTAATATTAATATTCACGTATATTTCGAATATCACGATTTTACAACGCCTAATTTGCATGTATATTACATTAAAGATACTAATGGATCTTATGGGCAAAGTTAGAAAGAATTTTTATAAATTTAGAATTATTTGATATCAGATATGAGAATCGACAAAAAAACAAAAAATTCAATAATAACAATTAAGTTGTTGTCAGTATACTGTTTTTCCTATATTTTTAGTAAAAATTTGATCAAAATTGTATATTTATCTCAAATTGATTGATAGATTGACCATGCTTCGTTCAAAACATCAGAATTAAGGTGTTTCCATGCCCATATAAGTACCTGAACCGCATATTTCATTCCGATTTTTTTGCCCGGATTTTCATGAATAAATCTATGTGAATTATCTATGGCAACGTTCTCCAAACACCCAAAAACGCGATAATCGAGTGGTTGGTATTTATCTGTTGACCCAGTAGGTATAAAGAACATCTTTATGTTCAATGAATTTGCCAATTGCATGGACATAGTTGTCTTGTGAACTGGAAATTGGTCTTCTCCTGTACCGAGCTCGCCTACTACTTAGTTTATTGCGCTTTTTAAAATCAGTTACAAACTTAGGACTGAACTTCACATCGGGGATTTCATCATCATCCATGCGCTTCTCAAGAAATCCTTGAGATGCGAGGTTAACGAAGTCTTTGTTTTGAAACAAGAACCCTTGCGTTATAAAATTAAATCGGATGTAATCAGCAATTGATTCTTCATCAGCATCGGTAAATATCCGATGATGAATCCCGTGAACTGAGCTGTCGTAAGGTCGCCATTCTTTGTTCAGTTCCCACTTGTGGTACCACCCACAAATGCTGGATTCTGGAATATTGGATTGTTTGCTTAGATGTGTTATTGTTCCTCTTGTTTTATTTGATAAGGAATCGATAACTATGTCACATATTTCCTTGTGTCTATCGTAATCTCGATGAGGTAATTTGGAAAAGACGAGCTTTTGATTATTCATCTACAAATGATACCGTTAACAATTTCTCAAACCGAAACGATGCAATCAAATTATAACGATCGAATTCGCGAATTGTAGGGAACCTAGGGTATAATGGACAGATTGAATATGTCATAAAAAATGCTTTTTGAGATATTATCCAATATTTGAAGTTAAAGGAACAATCGTTTTTAGATCAACACAAATTTTATAATAACTTCGAAAAAGTAGAAATTATTGAATAATTATTCAAAGTGTGACAACTTTTTCATTGAGAATATTTTAATACAAATTGCATTCTCAAAATGATGAGGGACCCATCTAGGTGCCCTGTTTTCCTAAGGTACAAAAAAGATCAATTTAGACATTACTATTGGGTATTTTATCAATTGCATACAATCAATTGATTATTTTTATTTTAAAAAATAAAAAATATTGTGTTTTTAATAATTTTTGTTTTCATTTCGGAAATGAAAAAAAAAAATATAAAAAACACAAAACAGGGTCTCGAACTATTTACTTTTACATGTAAAAATATTTGATTAAAATGGAAATATTACAAATAAGCTACAAAGTTATTTTAATTATAAGTCTTGATGCTAAATATAGTTATTCGATTTAAAGGGGTTTTCCCTGATTTAAAGGGGTTTTTCCCGCTCGTTATGACACCATCAATGGCAAAGATGGTCTATCCATCTTTGTATGATATCGATACTATTTATTATAAAAAATTTCGAAATTTATCTGAAATTGCATATTATAATGATTTAACTCATAACGCGCTAGGCGGCCTTTGAGGCAATGTTCAGATAGATGATACATTGATCTTCAAGGCCAAATATAATAAGGGAAGAAATTTAAGTTTATCATAGATGTGGTTCTTTGGAAGAATAGGTTCTGTAACAGGTCGAGTATTTATTGATTTAGTTGAGAAAAAAAATGCAAATACATTATTTCCGATTATTGAAAAATATGTAGAATTTAATACACATATACAAATATGCCATTTTATGCTCATAAAAATTATATAGATATAAAATTTATAAACTTTGCAATCTGTTGATTGATTTTTGTTTGATGCGTATGCCCTAATTCAATCTTATATAATAGAATAGTATAATTTTTACTATGAATTTAATTATTCAGATGTAGAATTAACCAATGCTAAACTTTTATGAATCAACTAATTCATCCCTACGAAGGATATTTAATGGGTAGTCGTTTCTGTTTGAATTAACTTTAGCAGTTCATATAATTTCTATCAAATATACCGACGACCGTTAAACGATAGTGCTTTTGAGCTAGCTGTTTATTGAATAAACGGTGTCATCTACTTTTTGAATACATTTACGCTGGGTTATTTAACTGATTAATTTATCGCGAAAAAAACGGTCTCGTAGAGCGTTTTATTAGTGGATATACGATTCATCGAATATTTATTATTCATATAAATTTATATAAAAAATATTTAAAAAAAATCAAAAAATATGGTACTGTCCTACAATCGTGGGAAATTTGAATGAGTGATATACAAAAAGTGGAGACTTCATTCAATCGTGATGGAAAATAATTTACAATTTTCGCCATGTTTTTTGAACGCAAATAAAATCCGGCATAGATGCTTAAACAGATATTATTAAATTAGAAACCAATTTATTGAAGATATGATGATCAATCATAAAAGGAAATATATACTTATATAGATGTTTATTTATCCATTTTCAAATAAATCATTCTCGACATAGTTCGTACTGTTGAATGGTTTTCTATTCACTCGTTCTGGCTTAAATTTAACGTTAAATGTCTTTTGTAGAATAGGTTCTGTTTTCTAAACGGTCGTTTGGCACCGAATAAAATGAAATTATCTCGTTGTTGACATAATTTTAATTTTTAAAAAATATATAGCAATAATTTATAATAACAATAAATAATATTCTTATATGTTTTATAGACAATAACTTCTATTTAAAGATTTGACAATACAAAATAAAACAAATATATTTTCATATAAAATTGGTTTACTCATGTGATGATAGGTGTTTTAAATATTTCATCATATATAATTTTTGATATTAAAAATAATCGAATTTTTATGAAAAAGTTATTAACTTCCTAGTTATGTTTGAATTATCAAGATAAAATTTTGCATTTTTTTGATGGGACAATTTATTTGCCTATAGTTCATTGACCAGACAACTTTTTCAATGCGTAAATGGTCGATTTTGCTCGTTAGCCCCTATATAACCGCTTCTTTTAAAACATAAATATTTCATAAAATAATCTGTCTAAATTCTTTTTATTCATGCAATCTTTCATTATATTGATGAGTGAATATAAATTTTAAATATCTAATGAATTTGCAGATATGAAATTTTCGATCTTTTGCAAAATTGTTGTATGAATTATTTTCAATGCCTATTTGATTAATTAAATAGTTTATTCCATAACAACAATTTATCAGTAATAATTGCAAAACAATATTGCTGACAGTTAAAATAAACTTAAACCATCGACAAATGTATACACTATCTAAAATATTTATATGAATATTTTCATATGAAATTAATTATTTTACTTTGTGATATATTATCCGTCACTCAAAATATAAAATATTTATTTAATTACATATAATTTCACTATCTCATGATGATGCTATATTTAATATAATATTATTTTCTGTAACTTTATCAACCTCAATAATGATATCAAAATCAAATATATCATTCGTATTTGATCGGTAGTCTATATAGACACGAAAAGTTAAATTTTGTATCGTTTACTAAAGTTCTGGTTGCAAGTTTAGTACCAAAACACACAATATAAGTCATACCAATTATATACAAAATTTTTATTGAGGTTCACCATTAAATTGCAGTGCTTCTGTCCTCAGTCCACAAGTTCTAATATTATGCTTAGAATCACCACGAAGAGAACAATGTCTTTTGGCGCTTACACCTTCAAATTGTTCCCTTATGTACTGTAGCTCATAATAAAATGACACATTGTGCAATCTGTTGTTGGATGATCATGTAAACGAATTTCACATTTAATTTGCTTTGGTACAAATGACCTTCTCCCACCATTCATGCATTTTTTAGGTCTTCCTCTTACCAGCATTGTCTGTTATATCTTCGATTTCATATTCCTTTTGAACATCATATTCCTCCTGAGCATCATGAACACCTTGAATACAATATTCCTCTTCAGTACTATGAACATCATTTTCTTTATAAATTAATATAAGTTTATTTCTTTCATTTATGAAAATAGATAATATATTTCGGTAGTGTGCTAACTGTGCCTCATTTGTACCCACTTTTTGGTGGTTATTGCCACAATTCTCCATCTTTTGAATGCGATGTAAAGGCAACCACCAAAAAGTCGATTTTTTTTTAAAATACCCAAAAAATAAAAGTTAAAAATTTTAATTTTTTTCACCAAACAGCAATAAATCAAGTAAATAAAGACATATATCTGCTATTAATTTCATTTAAATTCTAATTTTGATGAAAGTATTAAGCATCAGAAAAAAATTTTTTATTTTGAAAATTTATTCATATGTTTAAATTCTCCATATATGAAAACATTCTACAGCTGTCATAACATATTTAAAATTTTATTTAATAAATTTGATTTTACATAGTTAAATTTGATGTCGTATTTCTGATTTTTTTCGTGAACTGACTTTTTGTATGATGTAAAATATTTCATAGAAATATTTTGACTCAGAAAGTGACAGTACCAATATTTCGATAGAAAAACGTTTAAATGAGGGGTACAGACCAAGTATACATTCAAATTCGAGTAGGTGAAGAATGAAAAGTTCTGTCAATGCCTATTATTTGAGATTTTTTCGTCCAATTTAACATTGCAGGAGAAGCAAAACCATAAATGGACTTCGAATCCTCATTGTAAATAAAAAAAAATTTAAATCATCTTTTGTTTTACATGAATCAAACGAGATTTTGTTTCTAGGATTTAAATTAATCAATTGACGGACATAGCTTCTAACTGTTGATAAAGAAATCGAATTTTTTGTTGCATATGGGGAAGTTGTTGATTTGACCCAATCAAAAAGGGCATTATGAATTGGGTCAGCTTGGTGAGCACATTGAGCATCTCTGTAAAACTCCGCAATTTTTAACTGAATTTGAAGGTCTGTATGATATGGTGCTGATTGCATACTTGAACATGTAAATTTATGATCTTAAACAAGGATGTATTTGATTATTCTATAATCAGTAGAAAGATCAATTTTCATTATTGCCGGACATGGGTTTCTGGAATTTCGACTCCCATGGATACATCTATAAGATATTTGTCGATGTTTCTTACTTCCATAAGAGTTAAAGGAATATGTGTAGATTTCAATATCAAGATGGGGAGGTGTCCATGGTTGCCTTTGAGAATCTCTTTTTAACAAATTTTGCATTTAAGTTTATATATTTCACAAACTTTGTTTGGTTCATTCATTGATATCATTCATATCGTCCAATGATAAAAATCATAAAATAAAAAGAAAAAAAATGATATGAGAGATAAACCAAGCAAACGAAAAATATACAAATGAGTAACATGAGAAATAGAATGAAAATAAAATAATCGAAATATATAAGAAATAAATGAGATATATAAGAAATAGAATCAAAATAACAAGAAAAAAATGAAAAAAAAAAATAAAAAAAGCAAACATAATAGAAACAAATGAGTAACATAAAAAATATTATCGAAATAACAAGAAACAAATCAGAAGAGATATTAACAAACGAAAAGAAAATAAATAAAACCAGAAGATATGAATGAGATCAATATGAAAAATTCAAAAATAAAAATAAATAGATGAAAAACATAAGAATGAAATCAAAACAAAAAGAAATGAATGAGAATCATATGAAATAAATCAAAATGAATGTAATTTCAAAATTCTATAAATAGAATGAGCAAAGTGTTATCACTTTTGACATATATAGATCTTTGAATAAATTTACACATTTGAATGAACCTACATCACTTTTTTTGATCGTTGGAAGTACTCTATAGACCGTATAGGCCCATTTATTCTCAAAAAAATGAAGCGTACTAACGAAATACCATTACCAGGGATGACCAAAGTGGAACTACACCAGGCCCTATCAGAGAATTTCTCAGAAACAGATTCTCGAGCAATTTTACGAGAATTTTTCAAAAAAGATTTCGATAATTTATTGGTTAACCAGGCAGTGAAAATCTACCGAATTATTAAAGATTTTGACACAATGGACATTACAATCAGTTCGTTAGCTAAATAATTAAATATTGACAGGGGTAATTTAAATCGAAAAATAAATTAAAAAGTACAAAATAACCCAGGTCGCCCATCTTATCAAACAGAAGACCAAGAACAAGAACTAGTTCTATATTTACAATTAAGATGTGAAGTCCACAAACCCATGACACCTAAAGATATAGATGATCAAATTTCAAATAATTTCGACATCGATGCTAGTCCGTCATGGCACAATCATTTTGTAAAACGACACAGTGATATGATTTGTATGACAACTGCATACCAACAGGAATCAGGACGAATTTATCTAATCAAACAAGATGGAGAAACTCACATCGATAATTAAAAAAGATATGTCGGAGGGGTTCCAACTGAATTAATTTTTAATGGGGTGACTTAAAAAATACCCAAAACATACACACTTTTGGACGGTTATCGACTCAATTTCTGACTTTTTGAACTGTTGTATAATTACAACAAAAAAAAAATCAAAAATTTTAAAATTAAAAAATTCTCGAAAAAATATTATTATTTATTTTAAAATAATAATATTAAAAACATAATATATATATAAGTAGAAAATATATTTTATGGCATATAATGAAGAAAAAATAATTTTTGATGTAATTAATGCAGATTAAAAAAAGTAAAAAAAATTTAAAAAATAAATATCATAATCAAATTCTCCATATGTTAAAACATATGGTGGTATATTATTTTTATTAAAATATTCTATGTATATGATTTTATTTAAAAAATTTTTCTTTTTCATGATGCCATTTTTGAATGAGTATTCAAATTACTAGGAATTGTGAGAAAATATCACCTATTCAATTTTTTTTGGATACTTCCTATTTTTGTCAGGATAATTCTGATAAAATATAAAATGTCAGATTAAAAAAAAAATACTTGAATTTTGGAAGCAAATAATGATTTAATTTTGATTTTATATTAATAACTTTTGTTTATTTGACACACTTTATATAATGTAATGTATAATATATAATATAATGTAATGTATAACATATAATGTAATGTATTTTAGACATTTTAATTTATTTTAGACATTTTAATGTATAATATATAATGTAATGTATAATGTATAATGTATAATGTATAATGTATAATGTATAATGTATAATGTATAATGTATAATGTATAATGTATAATGTATAATGTATAATGTATAATGTATAATGTATAATGTATAATGTATAATATGTATAATGTATAATGTATAATGTATAATGTATAATGTATAATGTATAATGTATAATGTATAATGTATAATGTATAATGTATAATGTATAATGTATAATGTATAATGTATAATGTATAATGTATAATGTATAATGTATAATGTATAATGTATAATGTATAATGTATAATGTATAATGTATAATGTATAATGTATAATGTATAATGTATAATGTATAATGTATAATGTATAATGTATAATGTATAATGTATAATGTATAATGTATAATGTATAATGTATAATGTATAATGTATAATGTATAATGTATAATGTATAATGTATAATGTATAATGTATAATGTATAATGTATAATGAATGATGAATGAATGGATAATGGATTATGTATGTTATACATTACATTATATTATATATTATACATTACATTATATAAAGTGTGTCAAATAAACAAAAGTTATTAATATAAAATCAAAATTAAATCATTATTTGCTTCCAAAATTCAAGTATTTTTTTTTTTTTTGTTAATCTGACATTTTATATTTTATCAGAATTATCCTGACAAAAATAGGAAGTATCCAAAAAAAAATTGAATAGGTGATATTTTCTCACAATTCCTAGTAATTTGAATACTCATTCAAAAATGGCATCATGAAAAAGAAAAATTTTTTAAATAAAATCATATACATAGAATATTTTAATAAAAATAATATACCACCATATGTTTTAACATATGGAGAATTTGATTATGATATTTATTTTTTAAATTTTTTTTACTTTTTTTAATCTGCATTAATTACATCAAAAATTATTTTTTCTTCATTATATGCCATAAAATATATTTTCTACTTATATATATATTATGTTTTTTTATTTTATTATTTTAAAATAAATAATAATATTTTTTCGAGAATTTTTTAATTTTAAAATTTTTGATTTTTTTTTTGTTGTAATTATACAACAGTTCAAAAAGTCAGAAATTGAGTCGATAACCGTCCAAAAGTGTGTATGTTTTGGGTATAAAATTAGACTTGCCATTTTTAATATCTATGAGGTGGGATTTCAAATATGGTCAGATAAAAAAAATAAAAGAGTAATTGCCTTTGTTACTCTTAAGAATTCTTGTAATTTAATATCCTGTTGAAAAATCAGAAAAATGAATTAGTATTATATGTGCAATTTCTATGGCAGGTGACACATTGACACCAATGTTTATCACCCACAGAAATACAATTTACAAAGAAATTCATGGTACTAGTATATGAGATGATGGGGATCTTATTCTTGAATATCAACCGAAATCTTATGTCAATGGCAGTTTATTTTCTAAATCCATTGATCAAGTTATACTGAGATGAGTTAGAGAAATCAGAAAAAATGAATTATAGAATGAGCCTGCAGTTATACTTTGTGACAATTGCACATCACACCTTGATGACAAGTTGCTTCAAAAGCTCGCAGCAGAAAATAATATTAGACTGATTACTATACCTCCACATTCATCACACATCTTTCAGCGGTTAGATCTTGTTACGTTCGGAGTCTTCAAAAAAGAGATGCTGAGAGTAACATCAAAATATAATAAAGGAACAATCTTAATTGGAACTATAGTTCGAAATACAGAGGCATTGAGGTCAATTAAAATAGCAACGATTTCAGAGAACAATCGTTCAGCATTCGATATCGCCGGTTTTAATATTGATTCCCTCACAGACCCCGAACGAGCATTAATCAACGAAGAATTTCCGAGAGAAAAAATGGACAATTATGGGTTCATTGATAATTTTGATTATGAAAGTTCGAGGGAATTTGGATTCGTCAATAAAACCAAATTTAATTAATTTATTATTTTAACTTTTTTAACTCGAATAATCGAGCTTAAATGATAATTTTCATAATTTATATAGATAATACATTATTTCATATGAAAATAGAAAATAAGAAAATAATTTGATAATAAAAAAGATAAAATTATTTTGTTAAAAAAAGTATGAATATATATACAAAAAGTGATGTAGGTTCATTCAAATGTGTAGGTTTATTCAAAAATCTATACCTCTGAAAATTAAAATAATTTTTCTATATGGTTCAATTAATTTTAAATTAATATTTCAATAGAAAAGAAGAAGAAATGCAAATAATAACTTGTCATATCTATTAATCGGTTTCAACAACAATGTGTTACTACTATCATTGTTGTAATGATATCGAAAATGCATTCTACCTGCACTATCAAATCACGCACATTTATGATATTCTATTTTCGAACTATCATTTAATTTTCGCACAATAATATTTAATTTTTGAACAAACTGTAGTTGTTCTTTCTACTGAACTATGAATTTCTTTAAATGCTGTTACCATTGATGTAAACTATACAGACGTCAAACAATATTTATATTTTGACGCATCCTCGAATTTGAATGTATACTTGGTCTGTACCCCTCATTTAAACGTTTTTCTATCGAAATATTGGTACTGTCACTTTCTGAGTCAAAATATTTCATAGAAATATTTTACATCATACAAAAAGTCAGTTCACGAAAAAAATCAGAAATACGACATCAAATTTAACTATGTAAAATCAAATTTATTAAATAAAATTTTAAATATGTTATGACAGCTGTAGAATGTTTTCATATATGGAGAATTTAAACATATGAATAAATTTTCAAAATAAAAAATTTTTTTCTGATGCTTAATACTTTCATCAAAATTAGAATTTAAATGAAATTAATAGCAGATATATGTCTTTATTTACTTGATTTATTGCTGTTTGGTGAAAAAAATTAAAATTTTTAACTTTTATTTTTTGGGTATTTTAAAAAAAAATCGACTTTTTGGTGGTTGCCTTTACATCGCATTCAAAAGATGGAGAATTGTGGCAATAACCACCAAAAAGTGGGTACAAATGAGGCACAGTTAGCATACTTCCTATATTTCTCGTGTTTTGAGCTGATTTTGCTGCAATAGATATTAATTGTTTGCTTCCGGAAAACATTTTTTGATATCTCTCGTTCTCTGTCATTATATATATTTCATCAAAATTATCTTCGTCATTCTCTTCTTCTTCAATATCATTTGGTATTTGAATACTTTCTGTTTGAATAATGCTTTCTTGATTAATTTCATTTTCATAAACCCATCTCTGATTAATTAAAAAATCTGAAAAACATTTATTTGAATGAAATGTGATTTAAGTAAATGAGAACAAGGATAACCTGCTAATATTTGTTAATTGCATGAACATTTATTAAAATTCAATATATATGTTATTATAAAATTTTCATATTTCGCAATAAAAGGAAATTCAGTTTTTGTGCTTTCATAGAAATTTTCTTCCATCATATTACATGATTACTTAATTCAATTTGTTTTTGAATACATTTTGTAACTTTTTTGCATGAATGCATAAAAATTGGACTACATTGTAGAGATCTACGAATATTAATTGCTGAAATTTAAACACAATCATTGTGATTATTTAAAACTTCTAAAAAATGTATTTTTAATTCAAGTGAAGTATGTTTTCTACCAATTAATGATCTCTTTAACATTCTATTCATAGATTCAGCTGGACTTGTAGTATTATATCCAGCAGTTGAGTGTTCACCTATGAATGATTTCGAAAAATTATAAATTATAAACTATATTTCATTATCAATATATTTTGATATGATTTTTTTCAAATTAATAAGCGCTTCGTTTGCAAGGCCTTTGTTTAATGAAAGTGTTAAATATTCATATAAACTAATAGCTTTATTTCTTCCTTTTTGACTTAATGAACATTTTGTAAGATGTTGTATGAAGGTTGTCTTTTTATGAAGTGCGCATAAAATATGTATTAAATTAATATGTTCTTGTGACTCTGTATTAATTTGTGTAATAAAATTATCAAATGGAATGATAAATGCTTGATCTTCATCCGTAATATATGTATGATACTTTTGACTTGCTTTTTCCTTTTTCCTTAAGCATTCTAACATTCACTGTAATATGTCTTGAGTACTGATTGCTGTAATTAGAATTTCACAACTACAAATTGTCATCTTTTTGATAATACCTGTAATTGGTATAACTTTCCAGTTTAAATAATTGTTTACTTGTGTTCCATCTATAAATAACACATATCCATAATTGATCAAATTATCAATTTCATCATCAATATAAGTTAAAATAGCTATCCTTTTAACTTTCTTTCCTAATGTTATCACATTGACAAAATATGCTCGATTCTTTTCTTTTACATAATTGATTAAATTTTTCGATTGAATTTCGAATTCATTAAGGTTTTTTCGATATGCAAGAATTGAAATCTGTGATGTTGTTAGTGTTGCAATTCCTTGTTGTTCTATATAATTTTTTATTCGATGAAAAGTTATTCCTGCATTAGATTATCTGTTCTTTTTGTTTTATTTTGACTTCTTCCACCTTTTGAACAATGAAAAAAACCATATTTTGAAGATAAAGATTGTCTACTACTGATTTTGAATCCTTCTTGAGTGCTTCTATTTGTAAATGCTCATATAATTCATTGTTGTTTTTAAATCTAAGCTGTGATAAATTATTGGAAGTAAAGAATGTCATGGAGTAACCGGAGGAGAATGATTTGCTTTTTGTCGTAGACCGTATGTAATTAATTCAAATTATTATTATGTGAAATGACCCCATGTTATCGAATTATAGGCTATAGTAATGTTGTAAATATTACCCAAATGGGTGATATTTGCAAAAACTCAGAATTTCCCAAAAGTAATTTTGGGTAAGCAGTTATTTTTCTCAATTTTCTGAGACCTCTCTCTTTTTCCAATTCGAATAAATGCCTAACCCCCTCATGTTTTTGTTTTAATTCTATTTTACAAAATTAACGCCACTTTTGATACTGGGATACTTGATCTTTCCTCCCACGAAATCAGATCTTTCAAAAAGTTGTATGATAACCCAAAAAACGATACAGTTGGGTTATCGTTCAACTTTTTGAATCTATCGTTATACATAACCCAAGGGTTGGGATATTTTGACTGCAAATTAATCGTGAATGTTGTGAAAATTCACAGGACCCCTCTTGGGTAACGATATGGGTTAATTTTCCAACCCTGGGCGAAAAAAAATTACCCCATTTACATGATTAGCTATAGCATGGATTTCTAGTTGGTGAAATGATTCTTTTGTTGTAATCAATAGGCAGTTTCCTAAATTCACTTTTTGATTATTGTTGTAAATATCATTTTTAACACAGGATTTTTTTGAATAAATAGGGGTTGTCATTTATTTTTGTATCAAAACATAATGACGTCAATATAGGCAATAGATCATAAGCAAAGTAAATTTTTCCATAGACAAAAATTGAAGACAAACAAATTTAATTCAAAAATAATATAATAAAATATTTACATTTTTTTCTGTGTGCTGAGGTTTGGCACAGTCATTGCCATCACTGGAACATCAGGAAATCTTTTGCGGAAGAAATCGAAAAGTGATAGCAAAGTTGGTTGGCTCAATTTGGACAACTCAATTGTTGGATTTGTGGTATACAAATCAACTCCAGATGGATCGCTTTCCAATATCTTTGTAGTTTTCAAAATATCTAGAGGTGACTTCATCATTGATGAACATTTGATCAGAAAATCATAATGAAATTTCTCAATCGTATGTGGGTTTTCAATGTTTCCCAGTTTCTCAGCTTTCTTTAGTTCTGAATTGATTTGATCTGGTGCTAATTTGACATATTTATCGATTCTTGATTTAAGAATTTTGACTCTATTGATCCAATTTTCATTTGTAAATATATTATGTTTCATTAGGGATTTTTGTGTTAAATGTTCTATTTCGTCAATTGTAGATTTAAAAAAGAAATCTTTGGAATATTTGGTATGTAAAGATTTGAGATATATTACAATATCAATTTGGAACTCATTTATATTGGAATACAAGTCACCCATGCATTTTTCTTTAATAATTTTAAATGAAAGTGATTGTGTTTCAATATCAAGAGAACGATAACGAGGAGGTGGACGGCATATAATAGGGTCATGAAAAGAAGCAGTGAGAGGGTGTTCTAGTAATTCATCAATCGCTTTAATACATTTTTCCTTGTGGATTGTCCAGCCCAAAGTTTGCATCATTTACAGGATAATTCTCAAAATCGATGTAAAATATTCAAATTTTTTTTTAAAAGCGCGCCAAGTTCTGGAAATTGTATTCAAAGGAGTACAAACGGATGTAAAAAATTTATTACCCGTCATGCTTAATATGTAATTCATTTATATGAGAATGGAAAAATCAGATTAATTACACATCTTATTCAAATCAAATTTTTAAATCGTTTTGTTTTGAGATCTTCAATTGAAATTGTTAAAGAACAGTGTTTTCCCAAGAAAATACGATCTATTTATTGTTTATGAAGTATCATGATTCAGACTTTTGGTATGAAAAATATTCAAAATAAAAATTTGAAGTTTATTCATTTTCAAGTTCGTTTATTTGCATGTTTTGTTCTTCAATTTTCTTTTTGAGATATTCCGACAAGGAAACTGTTTGCTGCGGGAGTTCTTCAGACTTGTTATTATCTGAAGGTGGTGCTGAACGGTATCGTTTTTTAATAACACGATTTTGTATCTCTGGGATCTCGCTTTCTTGTATGTTAAGTCTGTCAGGTAAGTACCCAATTCTGATAAATGGAATGATTTTAGAATTAATTTGTTTAGCCAGCTTTTTCTCGCTGAGCGTAATTGGCTTTCCATCAATAAAGCGAAGAGTTGGTCCAAAAACAACATATGTTACTATACGGTAATAAACATAGCTAGTAATTGGACAGTTTTTAAGAGTAATTGCATGCATATGAGGAGCAATTTTTGCACCATTAAAATTTTCTATCTTGCAATCACTAAAGTCAAACTCTTCAATTTTGGCGTGACTTGAAAAATTCGTAAAATCTACAAAATTATTGAATGTTGCAATAAGAAGCTTTGTTTCATTACAAAATTGAAGAAACTTCATGTCACTTAGTTGCTGTTTAGAGAGATTTTTGATTGGATTCAAATTTAATTCGAGTTCTTTTTTTATCTTTTCAAGTCTCATATCGTTAGATGACGAAATGCTTTTCCTTGCAGGTTTTCTTTGAATGATTGTTTTTTTGGAATTTTCAGGAACTAAGGAAAAACGTTTCTTCATCTTTAAGATATCTTAACGTATGCACAAAACCACTTTTTATGATGTTTACATTACTCGAATCTAAAAAATGAAATTTTCCCTTTTTTGAATGGTAAGGATTTAATATTATGAATTAGAATAAGTTTAATGTATTAAAATTTGCATACAATTTGATTCTAGAAAATACATATTATAATTCTCAAAAAAATTTTTAAATTTATTCCCAAATTCTTTTGAGGGAAAGCCGACATCCATTTTTCTTAGTAAAATTTTAACCCTTAACGTCAGACATAACACGCTTTTTTTCAAGGCCACATTTGTTTTTCATGAAAAACATTTATTTTATTTCATGTAAATAATAGCTTTGGGCTAATTCGATTGTATATGCGATAAAATATGTTATACAACGACAATAAAATTTTGTTCCTTATTTTAAAGTGTCCAATTGGACATTATCACGGAATAATGTTTTGATTAGAATGTCATGATATGACGTAGTGCATACAAAGGGTCTGTATTTTTCAAAATTCGATATTTGTCAGTTTTATTATTCTATATGCTATCATCAAATTCTAATGAAAAGTGATGGATACATGAATCATATTGATGTTTTTTTCCTCCCTCCTAGTAAATTGAATGAAAAGCATTTTTTCATTTTTTTGTTTTCTTTCAATTTAAGCAAACTTTTGTGTCCTATGTAATGAAAATAATGACTTGTATTTTCATTTGAACTACTTTTTCTCCACCTTTTTCGAATTCATTCATATCAGTTATATGTTTCTAGTAAATATTTAATGATGAAATAATCAAACAACTGTTAAATATTTGAAATCATCACATCATTAGTAACATGAGTATATATATATATATATATTGCTCTGCTTTAACTGTATTAATTATCAGCTGCACTTACAAAAATTCTTCAAGATGGATTTTTTGGTTACACTGTAGAAATAGCAATTAATTAGCTAATTAAGAACCAATAGGAATAAGTTCATGTTTAACACTGCTATAACTTCTGTTGAATATATTATGGAATCTGATTCATATTCATGTAATATACAGCATTAAATAAACTTATTCCATCTTACATATTCTCAAAATCAAAGCACATTCACATAGTAAATAAAATTTTTATTTATCTTTACTTTATTTCGTACCAAAACAGTTGTAAAGTCGATTTATTCAAACATTCGGAATGATTTTTGGTAATATCGATTCTTGTTTCAGCTTAGGCTTCAATAGCAAGCACGATCTATTATTTATTCTCGCGTGCCCTATTATTCCTTGTGAAACAGTATTCGGGAGTCCGTTTAAAGATCTCCGATAACTTTTATTTTTCTTTCCGTCTTTAATCGAAGGGTAAAGAGCTGCGTAGTTATACTTCTGGATGTTATCAA
Organism: Histomonas meleagridis; assembly: GCF_020186115.1. NCBI lineage: Eukaryota > Parabasalia > Tritrichomonadida > Dientamoebidae > Histomonas > Histomonas meleagridis. Next base: position 17,331 of record NW_027150809.1, read on the forward strand.
ATATCGGAGACCGAATAAGGTTTGCTAATGATTCTCTCTTTTGTGGATTAATGGCAGTCATCGCACGAATCAAATTACAAAATTCGGGATCTGCATAATTCGGAAATGATAACATTCCGACTTTAATGCACATCTCTAATTCTTTAGAATTGTTATATGTCCATGGAAGTCTTCCAAATGCAATCATATAAAATGTGATTCCTAATGACCATATATCTGCTAGAAACGGATCAACGTTTTGTCTGCATATCATCTCTGGTGCCATAAACGCTAACGAACCTGCGTATGCGTGAAGAATTTCACCTTTTTCTAATTTCTTACTTAGACCAAAATCTGCAAGTTTTGGTCTTCCGTAATTATCTAAGAGTATATTCCCCGGCTTGATATCTCTGTGTGCAATGTTTTGTTCATGGCAATACATAAGGGCTTTAATTAATTGATAACAATATGAATATAATTTTGGTGGTCGAATTGCTCCTTCTCTTTCAATCAAATCTTTGAGTGAACCACCACTACAATACTCTAAAACGAGATAGAAATTTGTGTGTGCATCATCAAAAAAGAATTCATACATTGATATAATATTTGGATGACATAATCTGATTAATGTAGATGCTTCGTTTTTGGTTTCGTCAATATCAGGAGCATATTGACTGGTTCTTTTAATACAGAATTCTTGATTATATTTCTCTGAATGAACTAAAAAAACAGATCCAAAACTTCCAGAACCAATATACTTTTTAAACTTATAATGGTGTTCCGGAAGAACCTCTTGAATCTCTGTAAGACTTGGTTGGCTTGCTGACTTCGGGATCATGAAGATTCTGGAAATTATTATCCAAAAAATCCTTCAACAGAAAGGAGAAATCAAAAACAACTTTTGAATTCAAACGATATGATTTCAATAGATGTTTGAATACACCAAAAGAAATGTAAAAATAATATTTTAGGAATAGGAATTTTTTTAAAATAAAAATAAATTTAATATTTTTTGTAATTATCTTTTTTATTAAATATTTATTGATTAAATCTTTGCAAATGATTTGTAAGTTGGAAAAAATGTGTTTTCCATTAGAAAATTTACCAACAGAAAACACGGCCAGAACAATAACCGTCGAAGTTGCATTTCAATTTGAGTAACTGAATTCTCAAATTTGAATGTATCATAAAAATTTTAATTGGGTGTCCCTTGCAGTCAATTTTTTGACTTGTATCAAAAATTAAATGCATGTACTCAATTTATATAGAATTGTTTAAATAAAACCATCATGTTTTTGTTGGGGCTTTTTCTGCGAGGTTATTTCACAGTTGAAGATCAGATAAAACAAAGATTCAAATATTGATTCTCTAATCCATAAGAAAGAACGAATTTATTGGCAAAAAAATGTAACTTAAAATAAATTTAATTGGTAATCTATAATGACTCAAAATCTAAAAAATATACAGATAAAAAGGAATGCATTAGAATTAAGATACCAAGGGATCAATAAAGATATAATTTTTATATCGATTCAATAACAAAAAGTTGAAATATTTTTTTGAAATCAATATGCATTTTTAAAAATTCAAATTAGAGAAGAGAAATATAGTCTACACCTATAGTAATATATCTTTTTTGTTTCAAAACTAATTTTTTTGGTTCTAATTGAATATTATTTCAAATTAATTATTTATTTGATTTATTAACAGACAATACTTATCGCTAAGGATTTGGAAAAATAGTACAAAATAAATATGATATAGATATAAGTAAAAAAAAATCAGTTTGATCCAGATCTTTGCAAACCAACTTTTTCCTCAGCTTATATCATGTATGCTTTGAACTTACCGAAGGCGTTGAGAAAAATCGATAATTTTGGTATTTTTATGATTTTTTTTAAATGGCTATCTCGTCAATTCAAAAATTTTTTATCAGCACATTGAAATTATTTGTAAACATAACAATTCTCGTTATATTATTAAATGTTTTACTTGATGTTTTATCGGAAAAGTGTCTAAATAAACATTGAAATTTCTATTGTAATCACAGAAAAATGGGGAGTTCTGAAAAAGCAATTGTCCCAAATTGACAAGGTTCGTCTGGCCAAAAAATTTTTCTTTCACAAAAAACAAGCATAATTATGAATTGTTATTTAATTAATTAAATTGGATGTTTTTGATTTCACACTGGAATCCACCACGTTGTGGGCTACATGCATAAACACCTGCCATGATTTCACCTGTTGCATCAAAGATGTGGCCAACACGAATTTCTTTATATACCTTTCCGTCAAAAGAAGCTTCGATGAAGAAGTCTTGTCCTTTTCTTTGCATCTTATAATAAATTACTCTTTGACTTGATGAAATTTCTTGTTTAGCCCAATCAGAGTACCCATGGTTAGTAATCACAGAACCAAGATCAGAAGTTTCAGCGTCATGATATTCAGTGGAAGTTTTTATCCAATTATCTTCGTTGATACGAGCACAGAGTCCACATTGATCAAAAAGCGTATTGCTTTCGAAATGGCATTCAGCAGTTAATATAAAATCACCAGGGATACGCTTATAGAAGAAATGAGCATTATCATTTCTAAAACCATAATGAGTTCTTTGCCAAAAATCTGTTTTTTCTTTAGTCGTTATTTTTACTGAGTTCCCTTCAACTGTAAATGCTTCAGGTGGGTTAAGCCATTCGAATCCCTCCATAATAATATGATCAGATATATCAACTTTTTGTTTAGTCGACCGATTAACGTTTCAACGTCACCTTATCATCAAAAAAGAAAATGAAACAAAACATCCCACATTTTTTTTCTTATTAAACTTATGATATTGTTTTTATTTTTATTAACGAAATTATAATTCATTAAGTAGAACTCGGAAAATTTTTATCTGATGATATTACTTTACAACCAAAAATGTGTTGAAAAATTCAATATACATTATTGAAAAATTTGTGTTCATTCATTTTTCACTTCACTTCATTTTTTTAAAAATATTATTTTTAATTATAATTAAAGTCCTATTTCAAGTATGGCTGTAAGTTAGCAGTCAATCTATTTAACCCCAATTCCAATTGCTTCTGCAACTCCATGAATACGGGGTTACTTCTTGCGTAATCGACATGCACCATCACTGCTCTTTCGTTCACGTTAATGAAATCTCTGAATGTCTGCCTCAGCTTCATAGTGTATTCGCTTTCCTTTGTACCACTTTTCAAGAATACCTCGGCCATTTTCTTCGGCCCTTCGTTCACTTGCACCAACAGCGATCCTTGTAACAACAATTGCAATTGTTTTGCGTCATTTCTATCGCAAGCTTCTTTAATTAGAGCGACTTGTTTCTGTAAGTTCTGTATACTGAACTCTATTGGCGAGAACATTTTAGTTTTGACGTCGATCACTCGAATTTTCTTTTCGAGATACGGCATTTCATTTTCGACTTTAAATATTGTTCTTTTTAATGAGCAATGTTCGATTGACGATTGTGCGCCTTTACTTATTGGTAAATCGAAGTAGAACTTTGACACTTTCATATTTTGTTCGAAGTCAGTAAGTTTATTATTATCTTTTATATATTGTTGTACTGCTTTTACATGTATATAATATTTATCATTTGTTAAGTCATGTAATTCTTCGCCATCATTTTGTATAACAATTTCTTTGCCATGTGAATATTTTATTGCGGATTTCTTTAACTTTTCGGTCATTTGCCATAAGTTAATTCTTCCGATTTCTTTATATATAAATTGTCCAATGTCTTGGAATTGTACTCGATAATAATTACCGAAATCTCGTTCACTATGATTTTTAGAGAGTATTTGATATGTTAATTCTTGTGTATTATAATATTTTTGTAATGTTTTAACTAATTTATGTTTATCGACAATTGTTTGAAGGATTATATTAAAATTTGGTATATATTCAAACATTGAAGATCTTTTACATGTATCGATAATATTTTGATTTAATATAATGAAACCAAATTCAGTGAAATATTTCGATGAACAATAACCTTTAATTTTAATATTCGATAATTCGCAAGGATAATTAAAGATATCTTTGAATAAGTTTTGATGATATAAAAACTTGGAGACAAGTGAAGCTGCTGCAATTTGTGAGATAATTGATTCGAGGTAATATTTCGTTGTAATATGATAATTCGATAATTCTAAAAGAATTTCTAATACTGAATCAGGGGAATATGAAAATATACGTGATTTCTCATGTAATAGTTCCGCAATATCTTCTGGTTCTTTAGCTTCTTTAAGTTTTTGATTGATCTCATATATAAATCGTATTAATTTACCAAATGATTTGTTTTTTGTCTTTTCACATAATTCATTCGTCGGTTCGTTTTTATATAACGCACGTGATATTAATGCAAAACTAATCTTTAATGACTTTAAATCACGTTGTTCAACTTTAACTATTGTTTCAAGTAATTCTAAGTTTTGTTCATTTGGATTTTTAAGTAATGTTGAAATTACATATTTTAAATTCGAGTTTTGATCAAAGATAACTTTCGATTTAGTATCCAAATATTGTTGTGCGATTTCGAATGGAATTTTTGACTTCTTAATTAACATTGCAAAGATAGAATTAAACATTCCAATTCCAGAACAATTCTTTAATAGTTTTATTATATCAATTTGTTGTGTCGAAGATTTTTTAACAACAAATTTTATTGATTGCGCAACTTCTAATGTTAATTCTTTATCATTAAATTGTGAAATTGATACAATGATATTACAAACATTAATTATATTATTTAAATGTGTATCTGGATATTTCTTAATAGTTTCATAATTACGTCCAATTAATCTTAAAATGTCAATTAAATTCTCTTTAATATATTTTAATTGTTGTTCATTAAATTGAACAATTAAATTTAAAATTGTTTTAAAGATATCATTAGTATGTCCATAAATATTTAAAGTCGATTCTAAAAATGGTATAAAAATTGTTGTGAAATAATATGAACCGCCTTTCATAGGTGATAACAATGATAAAAATGATTTAGGTATAATAAATGTAGAAATAAATTCACGAAAATGTTGTCGATCTCGTTGTTGTAATACAAGTTGATAATCAGAAAATGTTTGTTTTATGATTTTAGATATGGAATTTTTATCATATATTTCAAATAAGTCTTTAATGAAATATCCATATGATTTTGTATCAAATTTATTCGATATATCAAAACAAAAGTTTTCAATTATCGAATTATTAATTTTTTGGAATAAAATTGATTTAATGATAATATCAAAATAAAATGGAACATGATCCGTTTTATAGGAAGAATTCTTCCAATATTTAATTAAATTGGATACAAAGTTCTTATAATGTTCATTATGAAATGCTAAAAATGTTGCAAATGTTCGATGTAAATGAATATTTATATTATTTAAAATACTTTCTAATGATTTAAATGCTTCTTCTTTACCATTTGAAATCTCTTTCATCAAAGAATCTATAATTGGAAATGAATGTAACTCTAATTCGTTTTTATCAACATTTTTGGTGACTTCAAGAAGTTCTCCATTTTGAAGTTGTAAAATTTCTTTTGATGTGGTGTAAACTGACGATAGAAGTTGAGTTGTAAACGAGAGACCGTTTAATTTATGTGATCCATCTTTTACAAATAATCCATCATTAATTAATTGGAAAGTAAATTTATCTTTAGAATTAGATTTGCCAAATGATGTCACTTTGAAAACAAGTTCGGCTTTAGATTTAATTTTTGATGGTAAAAGAAATGAAAAAATATCTCCAAGATTATTCTCACCTATACCATAAAAACAGTGGCTATGATATTTACAAACTTTTTCATCATCAACAACCAAAGTAACTTTCACTTTTCCTTTCTTAGCTTTAAATCTAGATTCATTTAAACAAACCATTAAATGATTTGTAAATTGATAGTCATTAAAAAGTGGATGTAATACTTCTGTTGAAGGTGTTGGATTAACTAAGAAGGTAGCTGTAAAGCCTAATGGCTTTGTTGGTTTAAGACATGTTTTAATTGAAAAATCTGATACCGAAGAAATCTTGTTAAAGACATATTGCGTTGCATTTGGATCAATTGGAAGCATTTCCATTCCAAATATAATTTGATTTTTCTCTGAAGAATCTTTAATATCTTCTCGAAGTTTTTCAGCTGTTTTCTCTGATGGATTTTTGTAATATTTTATTGCCGATTCACCATCTTTTTTCATAAATCTTCGTTCTAAAGCTAATACAATTCTTAAACTTGGATTATCAATATAAGGAATTGAAATACTTGTTTCATTATTTGTATTATTAATTTTCCATACATCTGAAATCGGTCTTTTCTTTTCAATATCATAAATACAAAGACTTAATGTAATTGGTTCGATGATTTGTGAAGGATGAGTCAAAGAAGTATATTTCAAATTCAATTTCTTTAATCCTTCTGGACCATAAGCAAAAGGTTTAGTTCTTCTATCAGTAAATTCTGGGAATTGAAAAGATTGATCTTGAATATTAATAAAAGGATCGAATTTTTTATCTTCTTTTGTTTGATTTGAATAATCTCGCACTAAAACTTGTGCAGGTTTTGTATAAAAAGTATATCCAATATTTGAATTTTTACATTTAGGATTTGGTTCACGAAGAACATTTGGATCCTTAACAATACGTACAGACGGTTCCAATAGTCCAAAAGATGGAAAAGTCTTTACACATTTTTTCAGCCAGGAATCCATGATTGTGATGTGAGGTACCTTCCGATTTCAATTTATTCACTTTTTGAATAATAATGATCGGACGAGATTCTTTTGCAATGAAAAGTTCTGTAACCATTTTTTCATACTTACATACGTATATATCATACGAAGAATATAATTTTCAATATGTTAGTTTTGGTGTGTTGATATCAACAAAAATATATAAATTAATATATATTTTAGAAAATTTACTCTGAAAGTCATACGTAATTACCTTCATTTCATCTTCATGATTTAACATAAAACAACCAGCTCACCTCATGTTTTTATCACTTATAGTTGCTATAATAAGTGGTGTATCAAATAATTTGAAAAAATTCCAAATTTCATCATGAAACATCAAAATATTTATTTACATATACGGATTTTAACATATAAGAACAGTATACAAATTTTTATGAAGATGTAATAATTTTTTTAAAATTTTCTTTGAAATAGAAAATAAATACACCTACTTGGAATTACTTATTGAACTCCAAAAAATCATTATGAGCTTATCTGATGAAAACCTTGATTTTTCAGTTCAACAAATATTGCAAAAATTTGAATCGAATTATCCATATACATTTAATCATGTCATTTGTGAATTGATTTATTTTGTATTTTGTTCAAGAAAGAATGAATTTGATATATACTTAAAATTTTTACAATTAATTCAAATTAAAGAAGGAGAGGTAAATGAAAATATACCTAAAATCATTACAATTTTTTCAAATTATATATCGAAAATGGAAAAGCAAGAAGCATATTATATATATAATATATTGATTCAACAAAATTTAGCTAAAGCAAATATTTTAACAATTAAACGTACTAAATATTTTATTCATTACCATAAAAATAGAAAACCCAAAACATTTCAACGAGCAGAAAAAAATTTCTTGGAAAACATAGAAGAACTATCAAAGAATGATTTTGAACTTCATAAGCAATTGATTAAAGAAGGACATAATCCAAATGAAATAGCAAAAATCATTCGTAATGATGAAATAGAAAAACTTCAAGAAATATCTTCACAACCAAAATTTGATTTTAATCAAAAAATTGAACCATCAATTTATGAAAGATGTGATTTTATTAATAAAGAAAATGTTACATTAATCGATTATGCAGCATATTTTGGATCAGTTCAATGTTTTAAATATTTACTTATAAATGATGCAGATGTAATTAATACAGGTAAATATGCAGTTGCAGGTGGAAATCTAGAAATATTTCATTTATGTGAACTAAATCATTCATCCTTCAAAAGCGCATATGAAACTGCAATTAAGTTTCATCAAAATGATTTATTTAAATATCTTTATGAAAATAAAATTATTGATAAATCAATCCAAGCTGATAAAACAATGCTTAATTATTTCCAAAAAATCTCTATTACTAGTGGTAATTACGAACTTTTATTATTTTTTGAAGGAGAAGGAATACCGTATGATGATAAAAATATTTTAAAAGAAATAAAAATAGGAAATTTATTCCTTATTAAATATCTTCATATAAATAATCAAAATACAAATTTTTTAATATACTCTACAAAATCAGAGAATGTTGAAATTGTAAAATACTTTCTTGAACAAGAAGGAATTGATATTAATGCTAAAGATATTTATTTGTTTTATTTGAAATTTATTTTAATAATTTTATATTTCAAAATAATATTTGGAAATTGTTTTAAATATTTAATACAGCACTTATATGGGCATCTGAAAAAGGTTATACAGAAATCGTTAAATTACTTCTTGAACAAGAAGGAATTGATATTAATGCTAAAGATATTTATTTGTTTTATTTAATATTTATTTTAATAATTTAATATTTCAAAATAATATTTGGAAATTTTTTATATTATTTGAAACAGCACTTATATCTGCATCTTCAAATGGTTATACAGAAATAGTTAAATTACTTCTTGAACAAGAAGAAATTGATATTAATACTAAAGATAAAATTTATTTTAATCATATTGGATAACAAAATAATTTTTGGAATTAATATAATTTGTTTTCCACAGCTCTTATTTATGCATCTCGGAATTGTTACAGTTTTATTGCTAAAAAACTTCTTATGCATAAAGGAATTGATATTAATGCTAAAGACATTAGATTTTATCTATTATCATCTATTTTAATTATTTGGCATCCATTAAAAATATTTGGAATTTTTTCATATTATTATCTACATCTTTAATATGGTCATCTACTAATGGTTACATTGAAGTAGTTAAATTACTTCTTGAACAAGAAGAAATTGATATTAATGATAAAGATATTTATTTATTTTATTTTATTTTTCTTTTAATAATTTAATATTTCAAGATGATATTTGGAAATTATTTAAATTATTTAATACAGCACTTATGCATGCATCTGAAAATGGTAAAATAGAAATTGTTAAATTACTTCTTGAACAAGAAGAAATTGATATTAATGCTGAAGATATTTATTTGTTTTATTTAAAATTTATTTTAATAATTTTATATTTCAAAATAATATTTGGAAATTATTTAAAATACCCAAAACATCACTTATATCTGCATCTTCAAATGGTTATACAGAAATAGTTAAATTACTTCTTGAACAAGAAGAAATTGATATTAATGATAAAGATATTTATTTCTTTTATATTATTTTTCTTTTAATAATTTAATATTTCAAAATAATATTTGGAAGTTATTTAAATTATTTAAAACAGCACTTATGTTTTCATCTGAAAATGGTCATACAGAAATAGTTAATTTACTTCTTGAACAAGAAGAAATTGATATTATGACAAAAGATGTTAAATTATTCTGAAATATATTTATTTATATTGTTTAAAACTCAAAAAAAAATATTTGGAAATTATTAAATTTATTTGAAACTTAGCTCAAGTTGGCAGAAAAAAATTCTCATGTAGAAATTGTTCAATTAATTCGTGAAAAATTACCAAGTAAATTTATATTTTGTTGAGAATAATATTATAATAATTCTCAAGAATAAGCTATAGTAAAATTACAATATCAAAATTATCCATAATTTTTTATGAATAGCTTTTAGAAAAAATTTCACATGGAAAAAATTTATCATCTTTAATTTTGGATCATTTTGAAATATTTAAAAATTAATTCAAGCACTATTGTACTTCGGGAATACTTGTGTTACAAAAGGATCTTCTGAAATATTTGCTTTATTGATTCCTGTATTCATAGTTTCCAATTCATTTTGTTCTGATTCACTTTCATGATAATAAAAATAAATAAGCAGGACTATGGACTCAAGAAGTGGAGAGCAAACAAGTAATATTATGATATAAATAATATAATCAATACGACCTTCATATTCTGACCATCTACAATTCCATGCAGATGCAGAATTAAGAACGATATGGAATAAGTCATAATGTGAGAAAGTTGATGTAATAATTCTCCAAAACTCTTTTTAGTTGAGAATTTTATCCGGATAAAATTTGATGCAACATTTTCAACAGGAACATTATGTTTATTAAGCAAACAACAAACAACGCAATTTAAAACAATTATTATATCCGTAATAGGAAATTGGAAAATGTCAAGAATTGGTGGTCTATATCCAATTTATTTTATGTGATAAAAAATGAACAAACTTTTTCAATATGAACACGTCACTTTTCAATAAAGTTATCAAACCAAACTTTGGGTGAAAATTTAAAAATAAACTTAATACCTTCTTTGTCGCTCATAACCCCTTTGCCTACTTGGCCTATCATAATCTCTTGGACTTGGAGATCTTCTTCTATTTCTAAAAGAAGATTTTTCGTAATCTCTCTCATAATCTCTTCCAGAAGATCTCTCGTAGTCTCTAGACTTCGATCTTTCACGGTCTCTTGATGATTTTTTATCATGATCATTAAAAGATCTTTCATGTTTTCTCTCATAATCTCTTCTTGAAGAAGATCTTTCGTATTCTCTTGACAAGCTTCTGTCATATTCTCTATGTGGTGTTCTACTTCTGTCGCTTTTTTCTCTTTGTCGTTGATGATAATTTTCATCATTATCACTACTATAAGAGTTACGTTGTCGTGGGCTTTCAGTACTGTTGGAATCTTTGGTAAGAATACAATGCTCAAGGACTTCGCTAGATGGATATTTTGGATGTATGAAATTGCAATTCTCACCATGCTGACATTTTCCAAGATGAAATTGACGACAAATGGCACCAGAAAAAACATCAACAGGTGAGTATTGTGCATCAATTGGACGGCCTGCATAGTAACAACAACGAAGATTTGAAAATGCTGATACAGCATCTTCAAGATTTTCATAACGGACAAGAACATTTCCAACAAGATGATCACAAAGATTAGATGCAACAAGAAGATCTTCAATAGGACCAAACGTGCGAAGCTCTTCATAAATATCAATGTAAAATTCGTCAAAATTTCTGTCGAGCGTTGAATTGCTGATTTCAAGAACCCCTTTAGGGAGTAATGATATAAAACGTATAGGATTTGGATAAAGATTACATAAAAGAAGTGTTTTTGAAGCTTGTGGACGAATATGCATTCGGGAACAAGTTTCCCCGTTCATGCATGATCCAATTTTTTGGAAGAAAGGACAATATAATGAAATGTTTCTTTTTTTAATTCAACTCCTTTATACCCATCTATTTTTAGCCATGACCAATAAAATAACATAATGAACAGTCCAACGCAAGCCCATTTTTCTTTGATCTGACGTGTTGCTGTTTTGGAACGTATTGTACAATTCAAGCAGCACATAGGTAATAAATATACAATTATTCCATTTATCATTGTTAATTCATCAACATTGTCTTCTTCTTCTTTGTATTCTTTATTATTTAACTTTTCAATTAAAAGGTTGCAAATTTTGAGGACTAAATATCTTCAAAGGACAAAAGTCATCCATCGAATCGTTTCCATTATTACGGAACCAACAAATCATTAATGTGTTATTGAATTTACGAAGTCAAGCAGGAGAGATATATGGTATATATATATATATATATATATATATTTTATGAAAACATCACAATAATTCATATTTAATCAAAATCACATTCTAAATCGATCGGATTTCGTGTGTACACGCACTTTTGCAGATAATGTACACGGGAGGAAAAGGAAGAAAAACAAAAGAAGCAAAATAAATGCATTTCATGATCAATGAAAAGGAGTTTTATGTATATCATGTCAAACTGTTGAATAAAAATGTTTTGTTGTGGAACTTATAATCAAGCAAATGTAGTCAATTTTAATCACAATATTTAATCCGATCTTGAATAACTATATTAAACAACATCATCAAACTCAATTTACTTAACACAGCGTTCAATTTCATTGACATTTCCTCAAAAAATTAAATTTCACAAACAAAAATATTTCTCTGTTTGTATAGTTCATAATATTTAGTTAAATTCATAAATTACGAGCTCGACTCATCCGATGACGAACTTGATGACGAATATTCATCACTTCCGCTCACCTTCAACACGTTTTCATTACTCACATTATGTAACATTCTCATTTTCTCGTTTTGTTCCTCCTCCATCAGCCTCATTCTTTCCATCTCTTCTTCCTTCGCCTTTTCCTCGGCGCGTGCAATCGCTTCAGCCTTTGCGCGCGCAGCGTCCTTTTGTATCTCCGCCACAACAGTCGGCGGCCTCCTTCTCGGCACCATCGTTCTCCTGACGATTTGCTTCGGCTGTTCCTCTTCTTCAAACTCCACCACTGGCTTCTCCTCTTCCACAACATTATTCACAACTTCTTTTTGTTCTTTTTGTTGATATGCATTCACAGGATTACCGTATTGGTCGCGAGATGACTGCGCACTTAATATCCGCGGATTCGACTCTTGCAGATCTTTGATCTTTTGCTTCATGTTGACGTTCGTCTTAATAGGAACTTCGCGGCGTGGCGGCTGCTGCTGCTCGGGCTGCGGGTTGTTGAACATTGCGACGCGATCGGTGAGCTTCTTGGGCGGTGGCTGCTGCGGCTTAAGCGGCTGCTGCTGCTCAGTGTTCTGCTGCTGGAACACTGCGAGCTTCGACTTGATCGATGCGTTCGCTTGTTGTTGCTGTTGCTGCTGATTGTTCTTCCGCTTCGGTATCCGATGGCGGTGGTGCTTGCGGCGATGATGCCGGTGCACGCGGTGGTGCTTGCGCGGGCCGCCGGGGTATGCCGGCTTGTACTGGTCCTCGTCGTCGTTCGCTTTTGTGGCCATTTGCTGTTGCTGCTGCTGCTGGAGATTGTTGGCGAGCGCATTGATTTTGCTTTGCAGCGCATTGTTGGCGCGTTTGGGCGGCGCTTCTGTGGGCGGCTTGGGAGGAACTGCTGGAGGAGGCAGCTGGTTGAAGATGGCCATGCGCGCGCTGATCGCTGACGACGGCTGCGCGGGCTTTGGGTGTGGGCGAGACGGCGCCTGCGGTGTGGAGAAGGCGTTCTTTGGCTGCTGGAAAGCGGCGGCTCTGTCTGATATGTTGCGCGGCTTCTTGCTGCTGCTTTTGGACGACGATGACGAAGATGATGATGACGATGAGTCCGATTGCTCTTTTGGATACGGTGCGTTCTGTTTCGATGACTCCGAGTGTTCGATTGATGGATTGCGAACTGGCGGCTGTGGATTTGCTCGTGCAAATGACTTTGCGCGGTCTGCTATTGAAGTGCGCTGCTGCTCATTTGTTGACTCTGAGTGCTCATTTGATGGCTTGTGCACTGGCGGTGTTGGATTTGCTTGTACAAATGACTTTGCGCGGTCTGCTATTGATATGCGGTGTTGCTCATTCGCTGACTCCGAGTGTTCATTTGATGGCTTGTGCACTGGCGCTTGGTTCTGTTGAAGAAATGACGCAGCACGCTCAGCAATTGATATGCGGCGCGGCGGGAGCTCCTTCTTTTCCTCTTTTGATGATGACGAAGACGAAGACGAAGACTCCGAATGGCGCTGGCTCGAGTTCGAGATCAGCGGCGCTTTGTTTGGGGCTGGCTGAAGAAATGACTTCGCACGCTCAGCAATCGAAGTGCGGCCTGGTGCTGGAGGGTTGTCTTGAACTGTCGATGCGCTGCGTGCTGCATGCGGCGGAAGTGGCGGCTTGGAATGAGGAAATGATTTCACATTTTTGTCCGACGAAACTGAGCTGGATGAATCAGATTCTTCTTTAACATTTGTTTCTTCGATTTGCGGTGGCGGTGCACTGTTTTCAGATGCTTTAGATGAAGAAACTTCTGATCCATTGTCCGAATGGTTGGAGTCTGATGTGTAACTAACTTCGGCGTGCGCTTGTTGGATCTCTTCTTCGCTCTTTTGCTCGATTTCTTCTTTAGATAAAGAAGATGACGAACTTGAAGACGAGGATTGGGATTCTTCATGCGTTTGCTCAATTTCTGGTTCTGGTGAAACTTGTACTTCTTCCTCATGTGCTTCTTCTATTACTTGTTCATTTTGCTCTATTTCTGGTTCTGGTGGCGCTTCTACTTCTTCTTCATGTGTTTGCTCATTTTGAATGGTTTCTTCTTCCATAGGTTTTTGTTCAACAATTGGTTCTTCTTCGTTAACTGGAGTAACAACTCCTTCAGATGGTTCTTCATTAGAATCACTGCTTGAATCGCTTGATGTGCTTGCTTCTGACTTGTGGAAAGACGATGACTTTTTGAGTGTCACTTTTTTGTTTACATCATCATTTGGTTTTGATGGTTTCGAGGTTTTACCATCAAGTAAAGGTTTTTCGGCTTCACTGTTGGAATTGGATGATTTGTTACTGCTTTTGTTTTGGGAATGATCAGATTTTGAAGAAGATGATGAAGATGATGAGGAAGATTTAGAGGAAGAGGATGATGATTCCTTGGTAACCTCAGGTTTAGTCTCTTTTTGAGGCACCTTTTTAACTTCAAAGGAATTGATTTTTTCTTCTGGCTTTTTAATAGGTTCTCTGTTTGCGTTAGAAGTATTTTTAAAATTCACAGCTGCTGGATGTGTAAGCACTACGGGCTCATTTTCTTGTTTCTCAAACATTTTAATTCTATCAGACAATTTCCCAACAGTTCTACCTGCTTGTTTTGTTCCATCTTCAGTTGATTTCTTTGTTTGAAACATAGCTGCTCTATCCGTAATTTTTCCGATTGGTTTTATGTCACGATTTTTTTCTTGCGGCTGAGCATTTTGGGTAAAAGCTTTCATTTTTTCTGCAAGAGCAGCGCTTCTTGTTCCTGTAACTATTTTTGGAGTGGGGTGGTGTCCAGCATTTCCCCCATTCATTTTGCGGAATTCTATCGAAATCCCTCTCAATCCAGTCGGTTCAAAATTGAACAAAGAAAAGTGTAATTGCCGTCGGTTTCGCGTTCAAAAATAGTGTACGTTATGACTTTTGATAACTTTACTGAATTTGCCCGAATACGAATTGTCCGGTCCTTTTTATGGATTTTTTTCAGAAGTTTTGATATAGTTAAGTTATCCTATTAACGTCAAATACTTTAGATACAATACTGCACATTATTTTTAAGGAATTAAAAACATTAAAAAAAAACAAATTACAATTAAATCACATTTTATTGATTTTCTCGAACAATTTCATTAAATTCATCCCATGTTTTGGCTTTCCCAAATGGCTGTGTCATTGCTCTTGCAAGTTGTTTCGTTGATTGAAGAACTTGCTGAAGGCTAAATTTGCAAGAACTAAACTCTAAATGATGTTGTTCACCTAAAATCGCCATTTGTGAAAGTACGTCAATTGGTTTTTGGACATCTGCACTAAAAATCGAAGGATTCATCATGGCTGCTCTACACATCATAACACCAGAACAACCGGTCATCTCGCGCATTTTTGCTGCATCTTCAAGCGATTTCACTCCACCATTACCGATTTTGATGATATTAACAGAATCAAAAATTAACTTCATCTTATCATAATCAACTGCTCCCTCATGTTTCTGCTCTTTGAGCCTACCATGAACAGTAATTGCATCAGCACCAGCTGATTCAATGGCTTGAGCAAATTGAATGGATTCTTCATTTGTGTCTTTGACTCTGAATTTTACGCTAATTGGCTTGGAGATATTCCGTTTGAGGGTTTTTATGACATCAACTGCTGTTTCAAGTTCCATGGAACTTCCACAATTCCGATGTGTAGCAAATTGCTCTGGACAACCGCAATTCAGATCAAACCCATCAACAAAATCATATACTTTTTGACAAGCTTCGAGTGCTGTGGCTCCATCGTTAGAGATGATTTGAAGAATAATATGACCTTTCTCTGCCTCACAAGTTTCGAAAACTGTCTCATTATGACCATTTGATTTAGCAAGAAAAACGGTATGTCCATTTTGTGAATCAACAGTTGATTGTTTAAGTTTTAAATCAACAATGCCTGGAGAAAAAACAACATCTGCGCCATAATGGAGACACGCGAGCCTAAAAATGTGGGAAGAACCGCGTACCATTGGACCTGCAATATTTTTATTTTTGTAAAGCTTTTCTGCAGCAGATTCTTCTTGTGTGCTCATCCAAAAATAAACGTTTGCCGCGGTTTTGACGACCAACAAATAAATGAAATAAATTTTGTACACATTCATCATAAAAGCATTATTTTTCATTATAAAAATTATAAATATTGAACTAATGTTCTAAAACAGTATAACCCGCTAATATGTTTCCATAAAATAATAATAATTTCTCAAAGAATTACTTTGCAAATAGTTTTGATTTCGTGTAATAAGTCAAGGTGCTAAGTAAATTAAGAAAGGAAAATGATATAAAATGATTTTTAAAAAGACGAAAATTAGATGAAATTTGCTTTATTAATTTTTTTAACACAAATAGTTAAATAAAATCCAATTAAAAGTGTTCTCTTGATAAGCCTTTTACTTAATTATTTCTTTCCCATACATTAATGAGTAATTTATAATTTTTTAGTTATTTGTTGTTATAGTAAATAAATGAATCATCGCATAAAAGTGGTTAAATAGTAATTACCATTTGACAATTGATTATAGTTGGAAACCTCAGCCAAATTAATCGAAATAGTAATCCATTATTTAGTGGATCATTAAATGTATCTTGTTCATCATAACTAAAAGGATTTTCAACAAATGTTTCTGGTATACAAATATTAAAAGAATCTAATGTTCTTCTTCTGGAGGAGAATAAAGTTGAAACTGTTGTGAAATACTGGTTTCGAGTTGAAGGTTTTAGAGGTTGATTTTGATCAATTTCGCTGAATCTTCCTTTAGAATCAAGTTCATATCTTTCATTGTCATACATGATGTATTTAGCAGGAATGTGAAATTTAGGACGACTTGTCATAATTCTCGGCTGATGCATGAGCGTATTTGATTCATACATTTATTACTAAATAAATCTTATACATTATATTCTACAATTGATTTTATAAATTTACTTTTCTACAAATTTACATATATAAATAATAATAAAAAATACTGAAAAAATTTATACTTATTATATTAAAATACGAAAATAAAATGCTTATTTATGCGTTTAGTTTTTCATTATGATTTTCAACATAAACTTAATTTAATATTATACTTTATTTTTCATAATTCATCAATTCTTTATTTAGCACAATTGCCATTTTTCTTGTATATTCACTTTCCAGAATTGTGTCCGCGCTCTACAACATCTTTTCTAGCACATATAATGTTTTCATTAAGTTTTTAATTATTATTAAAAGATTTAACGCAAGCGTTTCACGAAATGTTTACACAATCGACATTTTGGAATGAATACAAAAAATTATCTACAAACAATAATTTACTATATTATTTCCGATATAATTTCGCTTATTAAACGGGATTCGACAGTTCCCAAACTCATTCCTATGTAATCGCCAATAAAAGCGGATGCCCCTCCGACCATATCTGTTTCGAACACTGGCGTTTTTTCTCTTGGCACGAACTTTTGCGTATCCAATCTTTCTTTTAATGACATCATAAATTCCTTTTCCATTTCTATTATTTCTCTTGTTCTTTGTATTCTTCTTTCGAATGCATCTGTTTGTACTTTTCGTTTTTCTTCGTTTAATACTTTTGCTTCATTTGCATTCTTTTGATTTATCATTTTAATGATTTCCGTCTTTTCTTTATAACTCTTTTTGATGTTTTCGGATTCGTTTCGTAATTCTTGTGTATGTTCTTTAAGCTTTGCAAACGCTTTTGCATTTTCTTGTTTTTGATGTTTCTCTT
The DNA here is from genome assembly GCF_020186115.1 of Histomonas meleagridis. Lineage (NCBI taxonomy): Eukaryota > Parabasalia > Tritrichomonadida > Dientamoebidae > Histomonas > Histomonas meleagridis. Next base: position 35,224 of record NW_027150809.1, read on the forward strand.
GACTAATTTGCGCAATCTTTCGTGAAGCGCATATAAATTTATTTGCAAATTCGCGATTTTCTTGAAACTTTCGAAATGTTTTCTTAATGTTTTTCGCATTTTTAAGTTTTTTCATTTGCGATTTTTCTCGTTTATGTGTAATATTTTCAGTTATTTCCTTCTTTTCGATTTTGTTTCGTTGTATTATTTGTTGAAGTTCATTTTGTCGTTCAGTTTCACGTTTTCGTTTTGTTGTCATTAATTTGTTTTGTGTTTTTTCAATTGATTTTCGTTTAATTTCTATTTCATTGTTTACGTTTTCGTTTTCGTGAATTTCATTTTCGATTTGTCGTAAACGAATAAGTTTTGAAATTGCATTTTTTAATGCTTCTTCAAGCGAACGATCTGTTTTCTGTGAATTAATTAATTTTTTATTATTCGAAACTTTTTTCTCAGGAATAATTTGAACTTTTTTAGTGTTTAAGTTATTTTGTTTACTCACATTTGGAATTATTAATTTTTTATTTTTTGTTTTGTTATTTGCGATAAATTTTTCGTATATATTTTCATCATTTTTTAGATTTGTGTTTTGTACTTCAATTTCGTTTTCGGGTTCAACAATTCCAAATGGTCTTCTTGATTGTACTGAAGATTGGATTTGAATTTTTTGTTCATAATTCGGAAATGAACGATTTGCTTTTGGTTTATATATTAATTTTGGCGGATTCCATTGGAATTCATTACGAATTTTAGCAATTGTTTCTTTTGGGGGTAAATCTGAAGGTTTATATTCGATATATTGCTCATTATTATCATTTATTAATTTTCTTTTTAAATTATTTTTATTAATCAAAAAAGAAAAATTTATTTTTTTATTTAATTGTGCGGCGATTCTTAAATAATATTTTCGAATTTTATATCCATTCCAACAATTTTGGATTCTTAAAGCAGCAAAATGTAAATATAATTGATTTTCTGTGACGATTTTAGTGAAATCATTTGTTAAATATACAAAAAGAATTGCTCTATAACGAGATTCATTTGTTGAAGAGAAATTTATACGAATAAATTTCGAACGATTTAATTCTCTTTGTGAAATATTTTTCGTAAACATTTCTTTCTTAAGATTAACTTTTATTGTACCAAAATTAAAAATACTCGAAATTGTTGTATAAGAAATATTTATATTACCAAAAGGAATATAATTCGATAACCAAAAATTCGATAATTCTTTCGAAAGAAGAATTGTTTTATCAGATTTATAACCGAATTTAATTGGATATATAATTTTAATATCATTTATTTTATTTAAATTTTCCGATTTCATAAAGAAATAATTTACGTTTGGTAAACTTTCATTAAATTTATTTATGTTAATTAAATGTTTTAACAAATATTTAATTCGTGATGATTTAATGAATTTATTTATACAATATAAAGATCTATTTTCAAGTGCTTTTAATTTCATTTCGGAAAATAACTTTTTACGAACATTAAACATTCGAATTGATGAATGTATTGTAAGTTGTGCTGCTGCGTTTTTTACACTTCGATTTGGGAATATTATAATTTCAGTATCTTTTGTTGCTAAAATTAAATCGAGAATTTTTTGAAATATTTTTTCATCATCAAACTCAAATGATAATAAAAAATTATATTTCTTTTTAAACGTTTTCTTTTGTATATCATTAATTATCTGTGGTTTAATTGTCGAAAATGGACATTTCTTTGTATAATTAATTCCATTCGGTGAAATTGTTATTTTTGGTTGAAAGTTTTTATGATTATGTGAACACCAAATCGAATTTTCTGTTATTTTATTATTTTGTATCTTACGAATTAAAATCGATTCTTCAACATTAAAATATACAAATGGCGAACCGATTAAATTCCGTTTTTTCAGATTTTTTCCAAAACGAATTAAAGCGAATTTTGTTATTTTATAATTATTCGGGAAAATAATTTCATTTTTATCACAAAGAAATACAATTTTATTCATTATATCTTTTGTAGTTAAAAATTTATATTTTTTATTTTCTTGTTCGAAAACTTTTAAAAGAGATTTTTTCCTTGAAACAAATAATTTCCAAACGTTTTGTATTTTTTTCGCTTGAATAATTTGCTTCAAGTTTAATTTTAATTTATATCGTAAAAAACATTTTTGAATCTTTAAAGAAGATCTATTTCTTTTCCTATACCAAAATCGGATTTTATCTTTTAAAAAAATAATTGAGTTCCGCATTTTTTTATACTTTTTCCGCTTTAAAAATCCTCTAAAAACTGATTGGATAATTACAGCTGATGAATATTTACGTATAACGCGATTTAAACTAAAAAAACCAACATGCATTTGTCGGACATTATATTCAATTGTGTTATTTCGCATGTATCTGAGAAAAAGAAAATAATAATCATCAATTTGAGTATATGGAAGTAATGCGATATTATTTGGAAATGCAATTTTTTGTGTAAGTCCTCGATGTTGTGATAATATGATAAAATCATTTAAAACATCAAGTTTTGGCAATTGTTCAACAACTTGATCAAATGAATTGGAATCAGTCATGATGGGATTACCTGTAAGATTTAATTGTCGTAACATTGGAATTTTAGAAAGTGAATTTATATACGCTATTTGACTTATTTCATTGTCACTAAGATTTAATATTTTGAGATTCGGAAGTAATTCCCAGTTTTCATCTGTCAATTTTGTTATGTTATTTCCTTTTAAATCTATGCTTTCTAATGTTGGAATTTTAAAGAACTCTTTTGGAAAAGAAGAAATACTACAAAATGTTAAAGAAATTATTCGAAGATTTTGTAATTTTAAAAGTATTGAAAGATCAATAAATTTTTGATTTGAAATTCTAATAAAACTTAATTTTGTAATTGGTTTTTCCTTTTCGGATATATCTGCTGAATCACGAATAATTTCTTCAGTCAAAGCATTTTTCATCTTTAAAAAACGTATCGAGGCACCCCATACATTAAACGTTCTCTTTAGATCATGTTTTTTTGGAGTACATATGGAATGCTTATCCATCAATATTAGCAATAAAAGCATCGGGAAAATATTAAGCTTATAACTTTTAAATAAAAAAAATTGGATTTCCAAAACACAATTTTTTTTTACTAAAAATTACATTATATCTAATTATAATTCATCTTTATGCGCTAAGCCATCCATTGATTCCAAATTCTGGTTCATTAATTCCACAAAAATAAATACATATTAAAGTTATGTAATTTGCAAAAGCAAAAATACAAATATTTTCATATTTACATCAACGATAGCAATTTGCAAATTATAAGAAATGGGAAAGGCATAAATACCAATTGATGTGACTGAATCGCCAAGACATGCTTTTAGAGATGGTCATTCACTGAATTATTCAACTGGAGTTGTGGATCCTCTAACTATAACACTGGCAGCTCATTTCAACCCCCCCAAATCCTACTTTTTGTTATAAATACGACACCGCTTTCATTGAAAATTTGAAAAGTTTATTTTTGAAAATGACTGAAAAACTCAATCTATGCACACTTTTCTAAAAGTTTAGTCACGTAAACATCACAAAAAGTACGGGTGTTAGCCGTTAAAAAAAACTCATAGAATGTGGATGAAGAAAGATGTTCCAGCTTTTTTGAATTAATTGTCCACCAGAACAATTAAAGTTATCAGCTGTAATTGTTAATTCCCTCTTTAAACTTTTGTAAAAACAAAAGCTTATCAAGAGGAAGAATTGTTTCCCTTCCAGCACGGCCAAAATGCTGGAAGGCTTTGGCCAGCCTCTCGAGGCATAATCCGTCAATTCCTAGGAAAAATAATGTGGTTACTTCACAAAAAATAAAGCTGTATATAAATGAATAATTTGAAAATATCCAAAACAGTAAAAATAAAACTGAATACCAAAATAATTCCCAAATTGTCCTCATCGCCATGTCAATAAATAAAAATTCATTTGAATAAAAATAAATAAATTTGAATTTTGAAAATTGAAAACTGAAAAATATAAAATAAAAATCTTGAGCTGATAAAAGAAAAGCGCTAAAAAATTTTCAACAGAGTTGCATCAAAATGACTCTCATTTGGAAAAATGACACTTTTACAGATGACATAAAAACCACAAAACCGCTAAAATTTGAATTAATTCCTTTGATGTCAAATTTTTCATTACAAAAAACTTCGGCTTTTTCATCGAAGTAAAATTTTAATCATCGGTAAACGAAATGATAAAATCCATTCATAACCTCAGCTAAAAACGTTTTGAATCATATTGCTTTAATGAAACTTAAACATGTGATCACTTTCTAAATAAAAAATAATTAGCATAAATGATTTCTAAAAAATAATAATGCATAGGGATTTATAAAAAAAATAACTTTATAGCATAAGACTTTTTAAATCACTTTTTTATGCAGAGTGATTTCATATTGTATTACTTCGAAGAAAATTAACTTCCTTGAAAAACAAATTCCATTTTCGAGAAACATTAATTGGACTCCGTCATTGTTTGGAGGGTTTGACATTATTTCTGATGTTTTAACCGCTTTTAGGAATTGTAAATGTGGAATTAGAGATATGATGAAATTAAAAGCGTCTCCCGAAATTGTAAACCGAATTGTAACTTTAACAAGGATCTCAAGATATGCATAAGTTAAATATAAAATTTCATCAAAAAATATTGTAATTTTTAAATCATATGCTAAAAATTTAACATTTACTTCTCAATGGCATCCAAATGTTTGCCTGATATACATTTATATATTTATATATATATATATATATATATATATATATATTTTGGTGTATGAGAATTAAAATGATTTTAGATGAAAAAAAATCCACTTTTTAAAAATTTTTTCCAAAACACCAAAGTTTTATTCATTTATATTTTCATATGTAGATTATATTTTTAAATAAAACCAAGACAAATCAAATCAGAATTTCCTATATAATAATTTTTAATTTAGCGCGAAAATTTGTGCACCAAGCTATTACATATTTGTTGATTTACAAATTTTTGATGAAAAGTGCAAATTTCTCTGCCATTTCTTAGTATTATAATAATTAATTAACTTTTTTATGAATAGCCATATAGTGCGCATGATAGTTTTATATAATGGATATGTTTAACTTAACTTTTCTTTAAAATTTAATTTTTGCAAATTATTATCAAATTTTATATGTATGAAATTTTTTTCCAATCAAGCACAGCCATTTAATAGATTACCAAAAAAGAAACTTATGTATATCAAAAAATTAATCAAAACAACTCAGATATCAAGTTCTTGTTGATTTTATTAAGATTTACCATTTATCATTGGTCACATTTCGATAAAGTATACAATTCAACTGCTTCAGTTTTAGGGATTTCTGTTCATATTTAGCCAGGTACGATAAAGCTACATGAATCATGTTCTTCAAATTGACATCAGTTGTATGTTCCGAAGATCAAGTACGTGATGTCATGGGTGATTTTCAAACTAAAGTCGATCAATGGCATAGAAGTACGTCAATTTCATTTCGAGGAGAAAAATTCAAGAAAAATATTGACCAAACCAAATTGACCAAGAAGAAATGCCTCCACCAGATTCAGAACAATCCACGCCAATTATAACACTTAATAATTCATTTACCTCCAATACAAAAAATAAAGAATATGAAGATTTTGGTCCAACAATTCCACTCACACTTGTTGCCAGTCGTCCAATTCGATGTAGTGAACTAAAATCGCGGAAAATAGAACCAAAAATAGTAACAGGTAAGCAACAAACTGAACTCACCAAATTTATTGAATTAGAGAAATGGGTAAACGAGCCATCAAGAGACATGTCTATTGAAATGCAAAGAAGACATATTGAAGAACAAAATGCATTTATCAGATCAAACTTACGACGTCGAATCTAGCCCGTAAGCCAGGTTACCCAAAAAGTCTTTCCAATGCCAAATTTGAACGGCAAACCAAAACCACAAAATACACCAATCACCTTATTTTACAGTAACCAACAATGCGCTCAAGGTCAATGGTCTATAATTTGGAACATTGAAAAATACCAAAATATTCCTTTAATACTTGATCGCAATGAGAAATATATTGTACTTTCCGATAAATTAGATTCTGGTGAAAGAAAGAAAAGATCACTTCGGCAATGGGATAAACTGGAAATCCTTCCTCCAAACGATAATTATTATCTTCAACTTACTACAAAAAACAGAAGGAAAAAATGTTGATATTCAACATTCGAATACAGCACTCTCTTTAGCACTCATTCAGCCTACTGTTGAAGATTTTGAGAACTTTCATCGGCCTAAATTCCTTCGTCCTTCAGCTTTACAAAGTCGATTAAATCAAGAATTCAAATTAGTCGGAATTGTCGATACTCAACCACATGATGATGAACACCTGATGTCTCCATATCTTAAAGAGCTTGATGACCTCAGTGCTCGTAATGGAATTGTATATGTTGTTGAACATACTGTTGAAGTTCCACCTTTAATGATGAATGTTGGGATGTCATCACTCTTGATTACTTACTGGCATAAAGAAAACCCAAATGATACTCCACCAAATTATGATAAAACGATGAAGATTCTTGAACCTGATGATAAGTCACCTTTTACTGCTCAAATACCAAACAACAAGTGTACTAGCCATAACAAACTTGCTTTATCTTGTACCAGTTTTTCGTCATGTGCTTCATGATCAAAATGACTTTTTGCTTATGAACAAGTTTATCGGAGGAGAACTCGGAGGTCTAAGACAGGCCAAAGTGCACCAACGTATAAAGAACGTATAGCATCAACAAACAAAGATCTTCGAAAATTATACTTCCTGAATTGCAAGATATGCTTCTGCAATTTAATGTTCCATTATCCAAAATCAAAACTTTGGCACGATGGCCGCAAGTTCAACTCTTGAAAAAGTTAACTACACATTCGAAAGATCTCTCTGATGAATCATCTAAACACAATGTCCTTGTAGATCGCTATGCTCGAGGCCCACGTAATGTATATCAAGCCTCCCTCGACAAATACAAGGCTCAATACCAATCTACGTTTGATTCCAATTTAATATATATATATATCATCTGATGAGAACGAAAGTGAAGCAGATTCAGGTAACGACGCGTTATTGGATGAGCTTGGCCTTGAAGTTGTCCATAATGATTTAGATTTGGATAATCTCGAAGACGATGGAACCGAAAAACAAGACAAAGCATTTAATGTCAGCATGAATGACCCCCCTCAACTTCGTCCATATAGTATTTACACGTATCCGAGTTATATCGATTGGGATTCATTAGGATTCGAAAATGTCCCACGTCGAACGATTGCGAAGATAATTAATGTCTCGTTCACAGAGAATGGCCTCGAGCTAAACATTAATTGGGAACGACGCCGCGAAAAGATCGAAGAATTAAAGCGCAAGAAGTCGAATGTTTATCCCGCTGAATCACCATTAGACTTTCGCGAAGATGTGTATAAGAAGGGGAATAAAAACCTTCAAAAGATCAAGAAGTGGAAATTAAGCACAAAACAAATTTGTGCTCGTACAAAGAGTTTGACAATTATTTCACTGAAGATTTATTGGTACAATAGCCAATATAGTTTTGCATTTTCTCCTAAGATTAAATCACAAATAAATCGAGCGGAGGAACGATTCCATGAATTCGAAAGACAAATCAGCAAAAGATCAAAGTTATGCTAACGATGAACAAGATGATGACGAATATCATAACAGAAAAGCGAAACTCGATAAAAACATACGAAAGAAAAAGGATCAAATCCAATCGAAAAGTTTAACCATTACTGAAGTAAGTATTTGAACCTGTTTAATAAGTTTAACCATCTGAAGAAGTATAAAGAAATAGAACAGAAAACAAAAGACGCAAAGTATAAAAAAGCAGAGGACTTCTGGAGATATATTAAGGCGCTGAAGCCTTTGACGAACGAAGAATTTGCTGCAGCAGAAAATATGATAAAAATATTGTGCGGCATAAGGAAAGGTTTATGAAGCTGGAAAAAAGAATTCCAAACGATTAAATAAAGTGAATATGTTTGATTAGTAAATTATGTTGTTTAATATTTGTTTTTTCGGATGGATTCAGTGATATAATTTGTTAAACAATTGTGAATTCGATTATACAAATGGATAAATGACCTTAAAATCGAAGGGTAAAAGTGATAGTGATGATACTTTGCAATATAAATTTACATCTTCAAATTATTGAAAGTATGACCTAATTCCTTACACTGGAAGAATTTTTTGGGTTTACTGTTATAAAGCAATTTTAACAAAGTTCCAAGCAATCCACAAAATAGCCAATATAATGATGAAATTTTCATCAAACTTTTTTTATGAATATCTAAAAACAGTTCATAAAATTTATATCAACATATTCGATATAATGCCGAGTAATTGGGACTTAACACATCCATTCGACAATGATTTATGAACACAGTTTATATAAAGACGGTTTATTTAATGAGTTGCAACTTCAAATACTGCTCTGATTCCTGTTAATTTATGGTAAGCAGCACCAAATGAACTAAGACGATCTTCGACACGTGTCTTATCATGTGCATCAAGTGTAACATATGTTGTAAGTTTTCCATCAAGACCATAGTGAGTGCGTTTAGCAACAATTGCTGTTGGATAGACAACATCATCAAGAAGTCCTTCATGAACTGCACGAAGTGTTCTTCCAGCATTACGGATGGCCTTATAACGGCGACCTGGCTGTGGTGTCTTTGGAAATGCACGACGCTTAGCTACAATAACAACTTGAGAATTTCCAAGTTTCTTTTCAAGTTCTGGGACAAGAGCTCCTTGAATCTGATGATAAGCTGAAATTTGTTTGTATGGTACTTCGACAATAACAACATTGATGCCATTTGTAGAAACTTCCTTAGCACCAGTGATCTTGAGGAGGTTCATTACCTTTTCATTGGCAGCACCTTTGATTTCGTTAAATGCAGTGTCAACTTGTTTTTCAAGAGCTGTAAGCTCGCCTTTTTTGGCTATGCTCATAACAGACGAAAGGCCATACATAACCGCCACATTTTAGCCTTTTTTACCCTTGTCAAGATTAATTAAGCTAAAAATTGTCCACTTTTTAACGCAAAATCTGATCGTCTTTTAGGCATGAAAACTGTCCATTTTCCACATGAGACAGAAGGAAAATTGCGACTGGGAAACACTTCTATCAATAAATCAAGCAATTTTTAGTTTGAACGAATAAAATTTATCTAGATCTTTTGGTTTAATAGTCAATAAATTTGATGAAAATCATCCTTTATCTTATGATTTATTTATTATTCAAATGATAATATATTATTCCTTTGTGATTAAAAATAATGTAGATTTATTTTTGGATATTATAAAAGAAATAAGACCGTTTGAAGAGTGTAATAAAATCAAATCTAATATATTTGATATATTTGGACAATTTCTTAATAATAATACAGATGAATCATCTTATCTTCTTGAAGCTATGATTGAACATAATTTTCTTGAATCAAACATTGTAAAAAACAACCAGAGTGCTTATTTTGTACATTATATGTCTAAAGAAGAATTAGCAATCCATTTAAGGGAACAATCATTTTTATATACCTTACCAAATTATGAAGAATTTTCAAAGAATGATTGGGAACTTCATAAGCAATATGTTAGAGTAGGACATAATCCAAATGAAATTGCAAAAATAATTCGAAATGATGAAATAGAAAAACTTCAAGAAATATCATCACAAAATAATTTTGATTTTGATCAAATAATTCCATAATCACTTTATGAAAGTTGTTCATTCATTAATAAAGATAATATTTCATTAATTGATTATGCAGCATTTTTTTCTTCAATTAAATGTTTTAAATATTTACTTATGAAGGATTCTATTCCATTAGACCTTATCTGGATAATTCTTAGATAAAATTTAAAATTGAATTATGATGATAAATTTATGCAACCAATTTGAATAAAAAATCGATTCAGCAACAATAAAAATATCTGATTTATAATTTTCTTATTAGGGTGGTGCAATTGATGATTCTCATTATGTAAAATGGAAATAAATTTCAATTGGATTTAAATCAAAAATAATCGTTCGGAAGAAGACCAAATGAGAAACAAATAAAATGGAAATATTTTGATTTTGTGCGTATAAAATAAAATAGAGTATAAATCACGAAATAAGTTTAACAAAATATGTTTATAATAAATATAAAATATAAATGAAATCTATCGAAAAATTTTTCAATACACTAACATCAAATATTTATAAAAATTAAAATACAGTCCCGGACAAGTAAAAATCACACTGGCCGACTAAAAATACCCATAGAACTAAAAAAAAATTAATATTGGTTTATATAATTTCTTTTTTATTTCCATTCTGTTTTTGAGTTATACAGCATTTTCAATATCTATAGACCAGAGCAAAAATTCAAAAATCTGTCTTTGCAATATCTTGCCAAAAAAATAGTTTTCGAAATTTTTGCTTTTAATATAAAAAAATTTCTATACGGTAGAGATAATAAATTTAAATTATCAAAGGAATTTATTTTCAAAAAAATAAAATTTAAATCTATAAAAAAATCATGGTTTCATGCAATTTTAGCATAAAAATCATGCAATTTGCCAGTATACACACAAAGGAAAAAACGGTTTATTTACCATTTTTACCCATAATTTTCAATACATTATAATCGTCACCAATAGTCGCCTACTTTTTTTGATGTCATCTTCCCCTTCTTCTACTTTTAAAACACAGACCAGGCGAAAGATATTGGAAATGGCTAAAACATTAGAAAAAGAAAAGAAATCCAAAATGTATTTAAGAAAGTGTGTTTGAATTTTGGTATGAAACCAATAATTTTTTCATTCAATTTTTTGCATTTTTTTCTCACTTTTTTAAAAATCTTTGTAAAAAATTATATGAAGTGGCGGTGGGTTTTATTTCTTGCTATAATATTAACACACAATAAATATTAAATTATATATATATAATATAAAATTATATTAATTAAAAATGTTTATTTTTGCACAAATGTACTTCTTGAAGAAAATTAAACTTTAATTTTTCGAATCAATAATTAAGAAATAATGAAAGAAGTAAATAAATCATGAATTTTCATTGTGTAAAATAATCTATGTACTGTACGGAAATTCTCAAAAATCATTCAATTTCGATGTAAACTATTCAATCACATTCCAACCCACCCCTGCGGTTGTGATCGTATTTCACTGAAAAAGCCCGGCTTTTTCAGTGAAATACGATCACAACCGCTCGCGCCTTCGGCTCTTGCATGAAAAAATTTGTTGTATAGTTGTATACTCGTTTTGTCTCATATGAAACAAATGGATTAATGAACCCTTCAACTTTTTGTGTGTAAGATATTGTTGTATTCTATTTTACACCTTGTATAAAAGTTTCATGTGTATTCCGATTGTTAACGGTTTTGGGGTGGTCCACAAGAATCTCCAGTTCTTTTCACTAAATTTTCACATTTTTTGTATCACTGTATGCTTTTAACTTCTGCTAAAATATTTTGAAGAACACTTTTTCAAGGAATTCATAAATTATACTTTATATTATTTATTTTGTTACAAACTCTCCAGAGAGAATTCTGATTTATTAAAAATTGTATTGTATTATATAAAATTATCATCTATAATAGATAAAAAATATTCTTCATTGTATTTATGAGATTCAGCGCTGAATTGCCAAATTAAATTTGATCTGCATTTGCTGCTTCAACAATGGTCTTCCTTCAGCCTCTAACGGTCGCTAGTACGATAGAGTAAAAATTTTAAATTGAATAGTTAACTCATAAATTGAATGATTTTTGAGAATTTCCGTACACAACAGTGTAAAATAATCTATGACCAATTTGCTTTCTTTCCACATACATACTGTGGGTACAGGTGTGTTTTTTACAATACAAATTTCTACATATTTTTGTATAGTTTATAGATATGTGTCGGTATTAACGGTCGACATTGTTACGCATTTTAACATAATATTATATGAATATTAATAATATCTATTGATGTGGAACTCTGATTTGAAACTTTTGCTCTAGATCCACAATAAATCAATAGATATCTAATACAAGGATATACTCAAACTTACTATATTGATGGTGAACGATTTTAAATCCTAAATTTTAATTAATGAATAACTTCGAAGTTAGGAATAAAATCAGATGGAATTAAAATTAACGATGTAACATTACCACCATGGAGTAAAAATGCATGTGATTTATTTGAAATACATCATGCAACATTAGAAAGTGATTATGTAGATTTTAATTAATAGTAAATTTACCGAAATGGATCAATTGATGAGATATCGCTGAAATAGCTATTTTTCATCCTTATACATATCCAACAGTTGAATATGATGAAACAAGTATTAGAAGATCAAAAAATAGCTCAAAAAATTAGTTACGCCGATAATTATTTGTGGTAATTTTATAATTTAGCATAAACTTTGTTTTGACAAAAATCACATGAGGTTTTAATCATGATAATTCATTCATGAAGAAATTCTTAAAAAAAAGATTCTTAGTTCAAAGGCACTTGGATAATTTAGTTAATACAAGTTCCTTTATAATAAAATCTTCTTTTTCTAGTCCGGAACATATCATTTTGTTCAAAAGCATATAAACATGTCAAAAAGTATGTCAGAAACGAACAAAATCGATTTTCTAACGAATTTACAAATGTAAAGTATTCAATAGCATGTTAAGATTACACAAAAAATATTTTGTAAATTTATCAAAACGTATTTTTTAAAAATTGATTGAAATGATCCATGGAACTCGTTCTCCTTCGCCGCCACAAATAATACCACATGTAAGTGGCCTCTATACATCTTCATCCAAAGGTTCATTTCGGAAGTCTATGCCATTACGAACTAAATTAAATCCATTAAATCCTATTCAAGAAGTTCAAACTAAAAATAAGCATGAAATATTTAGTGAAATGCTTTCTTCTTTAAGGACAGATCCAATTCATGTAGCAATAGAGAATTCTTTTTCAAAATTACTTGATTCAAAAAAATGTATTTTATGGGTATGCAATCAAAAAGTAAACGCACTTGTATCTCCAACTTTAGGAAAATCGATTGGTATTAGTACAGGAATTGTTGGTGATACATTTCAATCTAAGAAAATTAAAAATATATCTAAGCCAATTGAACATCCACGTTATTGCAGAGCTATTGATCATGGGAAAACACCTTCAATGTATATTCCACTTTTAACTAAAAATGATAAAGTTTTTGGAGTTGTTCAAGTATCTCGTTCAACACCATTTACATTCAACAATGAAGAAGAAATCAAATTTTTATCTGAAGGTTTTATGCAACTTTCACATTTAATTTTAAAACATCATTCAATACCATTATTAACAAATATTAATGATGTTACTGAAACATATAATCAAGTTGAACAAAAGCTTAAGCATATGTTTAAATGTCGCTACATTCAATTTTGGGTTCAAGATCTTACAACAAATGAAATAACTCAAATTACTAAAACAGGTCTAATCAAATCTGAATCAGACACATACATTGAACAACTAATTCGAACCCAAACCAGTAAAACATATTCTATTACTGACATTCGAAGTCTTCCAGGATGTACATCTGAAACATCAGAATCATTTTTAAGTTCTATGGTCATATATAATGAAACCAAACATTTTATATTTCTTTTTGGCAAACAAACACAACGTTCATTTAGTTATGTTGACTCAATTCGTCTTTCACATTTATCGCCGTTAATTTTTTCAGCGTTAACGCAGTCAAAATCAAACAAAGATTCACAAAATTTTGCTCTTCGACTTAAAGCCTTATTAGAAGTTGCAGAAATCTTATCTGAAAAATTAGATATTGATTCATTAATACCAACTATAATGGATCGAGCATGTTCATTAATGCATACTGAACGATGTTCATTATTTTTAGTTGATAATACAAAACAATCACTTGTGACTAATTTTCATGGAGGATTAGATCATTCTATAACAATACCTATAAACATGGGTATAGCAGGTGTCACAGCTACTACTGGATCGGTAATTAACATTAATGATGCATATTCAGATCCAAGATTTAGTAACAAAGTTGACTTAGAAACTGGCTTCAAGACCAAGACAATCTTGTCAGTACCGATATTTAATAATCGAGGTGATATTACAGGAGTTACTGAAATGATCAATCGAATTGATGGTTCAGCATTTGATGAAGAAGACATCAAAGTAATGATGGCCTTCAATGTCTTTTGTGGTATTTCCTTAGACAATGCCAAACTATACACTACCTCCTTAAATCTCACACGACAATTACGAATCTTTGCACAAATGGGCAGCGCCATTACCAACTCCAAAACGATCCAAAACATGTTAAAAGAAGTTCTAACCAACACTATGAATGTTATTCAAGCGATCCGAGCCACGATATATTCTCGAGATTTAGACACGGACACCATCACAATCCTCTTAAACATTGGCGAAGATGTCAGTGGTACCAACTATGAATATGCCGAAGAAGTCATTAAGTTACAAAAGCCCAAAATTTTTATTGAGAATCAAGACAAACATAAACTCGAAGAAAGTAATAGTAATAATCGGTCCAAGTTATCACGAGTTTCAAGTGTATTATCCATTGATTCGAACAATGATATCACTAATATTGTTAATAACAATGATCCGAGTGTTTGTTGTTTTCCATTATTAACTAATGATCAAAAGATCATTGGTGTTATGGAGTTAAAATGTAATTACATCTTTCTGAATGAAGACTTAAAGTTACTCGAATGCTTTTCGATATTTGCTGCGATACTATTAGAAAAGAATCAACTTGAAGACATAGCGAAGTATGGACAAATCGAAGCGACAATGAAGAAATGGATCTCTAAAGAAGAACGTCGACATTATGACATCCCACAGAAGTTACAAATATCGAAAGAACGATTACCGATTATCTTTACCATTAACTTCGATGCACCTCAATGGGATGGCATTGGCTTGTTCAAAGTGTTATGGGCGATTATGGATCATTTCAACTTATTTAAGGAGTTCGAAATTAGCAACGAAACGTTTTATCATTTCATATATGAAATTTCTAACACTTATAACAAAGTGCCATATCATAATTGGCGTCATGCTGTTGATGTTACACAATTTGTTACATATCAAATTAAGATAACTGGAATCGATAAGTTATTAACGAAGTTTGACTTGTTGGGACTAATAATAGCTGCGATATGTCACGACGCTAATCACGAAGGATTCACAAATGTGTTCAACGAGAAGGCAGAAACGCCATTGGGCATCTTGTTCAAGAACCAAAGTGTTATGGAGACACATCATTGCACTGTATCGATCCGAATTATATCGAAAGAAGAATGTAATGTATTCCATAAGTTGAATCCGGAAGAATATAAACGAATTTGGACATTGATAATACAATTGATATTGTACACGGATATGTCGAAACACTTTAACTTGTTGAAATTAGCAAACGCTGAACTCGATAAAGGGAAATTGGACATTTCGGGAAATGAAGAACATAAATTGATGATAATGAAAATCATTTTGAAATGCGGTGATATATCAAACGTTTCAAGGCCTTTCGAGCTGGCAGACAAATGGTGCGACGTGTTGTGCGAAGAGTTCTTTCGCCAAGGAGACTTGGAGCTGGAGAACGGTATGGAGCTAACTTCGCCACTGAACGATAGGGAGCACAACGATAAGCCAAAGAGCCAAATCAGTTTCTATAACTTCGTTTGCTTGCCACTCTATCGAACAGCAGCAAGGGCACTGCCCCAATTGGAGGTGAACGTTAAGCAGATTGAATCCAATTTGGAAATTTGGCAGGAGGAATTCGAAAGCGAACAAAAAGAGAAATAAATAAACTGTTTGTTAATAAAATATTGTACATGTTCGAAAAAGGATTTTCAAGTGACAAAATTAATGGAGGACATACATTTCCACTTAACTCAATTCAGCAAAGGAAAACATTTCCACTTAACTCAATTCAGCAAAGGATAACATTTCCACTTAACTCAATTCAGCAAAGGATAACATTTCCACTTAACTCAATTCATCAAAGGAAAACATTTCCACTTAACTCAATTCAGCAAAGGAAAACATTTCCACTTAACTCAATTCAGCAAAGGATAACATTTCCACTTAACTCAATTCAGCAAAGGAAAACATTTCCACTTAACTCAATTCAGCAAAGGAAACATTTCCACTTAACTCAATTCAGCAAAGGATAACATTTCCACTTAACTCAATTCAGCAAAGGAAAACATTTCCACTTAACTCAATTCAGCAAAGGAAAACATTTCCACTTAACTCAATTCAGCAAAGGAAAACATTTTGAACACATCGCTTTTGATTTGTGAATATTTGCGTGTTGAAGGTCAAGCGTTGCGAAAGGTATTTTTGCTTGTTTCCATATCTTGTAAAAAAGTTTGTAAAAATGTGAGTACTATTTTACTTCAGCGATTTTGGAATTTGATTATTTTGAAGGAAACATTTAACATGATAAAAATTTCCATTTCTTGATGATTCATTTATATGATCAGTATTGACATTATTCCTTTTTCTTCAAAATATTTTAGAATATCAAAATTATCTTTTTTAATACGAAAACTTACCAAATCATTTGTTTCATTATCAGATATATCTGTTTTAGTATTAACTGTGTTTTTTCTAATTTATTTTCATAAATATATTTAAAGATATCATTTTGATGAAATTCAATTGCTGTTTCATATATATCTTCAAATGGTGAATGATTTTGTTTACACAAATGAATAATTTCTTCATTTCCACCTGCAACTGCATATTTTCCTGTATTTATTATATTAACGGATGAAAAGCGCCAACATTCAAATCACATGCCTAATGATGGCACCATTCTCCGGAGAATAAACCAACAAACTGTAGGTTTATTAATCTCAATTTGTTCCTTTAAATACTCATCAGTCAGAGTATTTGCAAATATTTCTTAAATCATATTTATGTCTTCTTTCTTTAATAGCGGGATATGTGCAAAATGATTGGTTAATGAATGACTTATTGATTGAACAATCAAAACATGTGCAAGATTATTTAATCTCTCTATTAAGTCATCTGTGAATATTGGTGATTTGTTAAATAGTGAGAAAAATATTTTCTACACATGATGTATTTATACATTTTTCAGATACCCCTTGAAGAGCCGAATCTAATGGAAGCCAATGCTCTCAAAGCTTAATCAAATTTGATAATAGATCTCTTCCATTTGATTTTTTTCTTTACATTTATTCTCAAGCAAATTTATGAAAACATCACAATAATTCATATTTAATCTCATTTTGAAAAATATTTGCAAATATGATCTCCATATCATGAAGAGTATCAAGGTTTCATTGGATGTGAACTAAACAAAATCCAATGATAGATTCTGGACATATAACTTTTAGAGAATTGAATTGTGCTATGCATCATATTAATTGTCGATCGCGTATTTTTTTAATTGTAGTGGTACCATTAAGTTCCTATGAGCTCAATAAAATCGATTAAAAATATATGTTGTATTTCAATTTCTAATTTCCAATTGGAAATAAAGATTTAATGTTCATATAAGGATACAATTAGAATTTTTGTTCCGATGTAATTTTATTATTTCTATATTATTATTTCTAACTGCTATATGAAGTGCTGTTTCAAATTATTAAAACATATTTTAAATTATTAAGATGAATATTTTTTGTATTAACATCAATTCCTTTATCTAAAAGTAATTTTACGATTTCTATATTATTATTTCTAACTGCTATATGAAGTGCTGTTTCAAATTATTAAAACATATTTTAAATTATTAAAATGAATATTTGTTGCATTAACATCAATTCCTTCTTTATCTAAAAGTAATTTTACTATTTCTATATTATTATTTCTAACTGCTACATGAAGTGCTGTTTCAAGTTGTTAAAACATATTTCAAATTATTAAAACATATTTCAAATTATTAAAACATATATAAAATTATTAAAACATATTTCAAATTATTAAAACATATTTCAAATTATTAAAACATATTTCAAATTATTAAAACATATTATAAATTATTAAAACATATTTCAAATTATTAAAACATATTTCAAATTATTAAAACATATTCTAAATTATTAAAACATATTTCAAATTATTAAAACATATTTCAAATTATTAAAACATATTATAAATTATTAAAACATATTTCAAATTATTAAAACATATTATAAATTATCAAAACATATTCCAAATTATTAAAACATATTATAAATTATTAAAACATATTACAAATTATTTAAATAAATATCTTTTTCATTAACATCAATTCCTTTATCTAAAAGTAATTTTACGATTTCTATATTATTATTTCTAACTGCTATATGAAGTGCTGTTTCAAATTATTAAAACATATTACAAATTATTAAAACATAATCTAAATTATTAAAACATATTCCAAATTATTAAAACATATTCCAAATTATTAAAACATATTACAAATTATTAAAACATATTACAAATTATTAAAACATATTTCAAATTATTAAAACATATATAAAATTATTCAAATGAATATTTTTTGCATTAACATCAATTCCTTCTTTATCTAAAAGTAATTTTACGATTTCTATACTATTATTTCTAACTGCTATATGAAGTGCTGTTTCAAATTATTAAAACATATTTCAAATTATTAAAACATATTTCAAATTATTAAAACATATATAAAATTATTAAAACATAATCTAAATTATTAAAACATATTCCAAATTATTAAAACATATATAAAATTATTAAAACATATTACAAATTATTAAAACATATTTCAAATTATTAAAACATATTTCAAATTATTAAAACATATATAAAATTATTCAAATGAATATTTTTTGCATTAACATCAATTCCTTCTTTATCTAAAAGTAATTTTACGATTTCTATACTATTATTTCTAACTGCTATATGAAGTGCTGTTTCAAATTATTAAAACATATTTCAAATTATTAAAACATAATATAAATTATTAAAACATATTTCAAATTATTAAAACATATTTTAAATTATTAAAACATATTATAAATTATAAAAACATATTACAAATTAATAAAACATATTCTAAATTATTCAAATGAATAGTTATTGCATTAACATCAATTCCTTCTTTATCTAAAAGTAATTTTACTATTTCTATATTGTTATTTCTAACTGCTATATGAAGTGCTGTTTTAAATTATCAAAAAATATTTTAAATTATTCAAATGAATATTTTTTGCATATGTAATCCTAACAATAATTATATTAAAAGATAATGGATAAATATCATCAAAATTTCTTATAATTGATTTTGAAGATTGAATGATATTTTCTTTGTTTAAATTGAATATTAAATTCTTAAAATATTGTAATGTTTCCCATTCGTTCCCATGAATTTGGCTTTTTGCTTGAAATTCCATATGAAATGACACTTTTGTGTCAATTCATCATGTCATTATAATTGAATGCAATGTATAATTTACATAATCGTTTTCATCTCAAATTCTGTCTTGGAAAGAAACCGTCGAATACAAACCGAAGCGTTCATTTCAATGAAATTACTTAACAACTTTAATACTAAAACTCAAAATCCTGCAATATTTTTTCTACGATAATTTTAGGTTAAGGATAACATTGGTAGGAGATTATAAAAATACCCTTGTTTCGAAATTTTGACTGTACAATCTTTCGAAATTTGATCTGATTTCGACCATACTTTTTCTTGAATTTTGGATTATTTCCTAATTAAATTATATACAAATTATCAAATCTCTTTATATGAAAAGAATACTTATTTTGCAATTTCAACAATTGAAGCTGTGTAATGTTCAGCAACACATTCATATTGACCAAAGAATGAATTATGATTAGAATCATAGCAATTATCACCATCAAAGGCAAATCCAAGAACATATATTTTATGATTTTTTAATTTATTACCTAAAGTTTTTTTGAGTGTTTCACATTGAATATTTGTTGCTTTCCCATTAGGTGAAAAAGAAAAATGATTTATTGAGCACTAATAATCTGGATTTATAGGTTGGATGTGATAAACAAAGGCATAATTTTTTATTTGATTCCAATTTATCATTGAAGGATTTATTCATTGTTGTGCATTTTCGCAGAAAAATTGATAGAGATTTTCAATATCCTGTTAAACTTCTTTTTTATAACCAATAATTTCATTATTTTTTGTTATCGTAAATAATATAGTTACTAGATGTAACGTTAATAGAAGTTACATTAAAAAAATAATCTTTTAATAGACCTCGTAGAGGTTGTTATATAAACAATAAACTATTAAATGATTTATCATTAATAGTGTAACTTGTAACGTAACGTAACGTTAAATATAACAACTATAAAGAAGAAAGTATAATGAAGTTGTAACCATAACGAGTTACGTTACTAAGTTACATCATTAAAAAATAATCATAATAAAGAAGTAATCATAATAAAGAAGAAAGTATAATAAAGAAGTAATATAATAAAGAAGTAATCATAATGAAGAAGTAATATAATAATAAAGTAATCATAATAAAGAAGAAATATAATAAAGTAAGCATAATAAAAAAAAATATAATAAAGTGATTCATAAACAATTAATTCATAAACAACTCATTCACTCATTATTATTCACCCCAAAGTATTCTTTTTCAAGATTAGACATTTCACCGAGTCTATTTGATTGTAAATAACTGACAGGAATATAATCAGTGTATGGTTTTCCTGAAGGTACTTCAAAAGAAACTTTATAACGATTTTTATTTTCATCAGAGTTTAATATTTTAGTAATAACTCCATTCCACTTACCAGGTATTGTTGAAGCCCATTTAATATCATCTGGTAATGATGCTTCTACGAAAATTGACTGAAAACGAGGTTTTATTATTACATTATCATCTCTAGCAATTGATGTTGACATGTGTCCTTTACGATAATCTATTTTTAATGCTGATCTACTAATACGATATCTTATTTTATTGAATATATCATCTTGTGGTAATATATATCTTACAAAAGATATTGTTCTTCTTTATTTTTTAATGATTTGAATATGTATTCTTCTTTTAATTTAGAATTATTGAACATTTTCTTTGGAGTCATTCTTATATAAGTATGATAACTATTATTATATATATTAATGAATTTCTTCATTCGTTTAGGTGTTATATAAGTATACTTTGATCAAATGATTCATGTTTACTTTTTTCACTAGTAGTATTCATATCACGAAGAGTTCTCATAAATCTATCTATGATACCTAAACTACTGTGATTTTTATCAGTAATGATATGCACGTAAACACTATTATCATCTAATAATTTCATATTATTCTTTTCTATGAAACCAGGTTCTTCATCAGAAGTTAATTTAATAGAATGATATTTATTAATAAATCGTCTTAATGAAACATTAATTTCTTTAGCAGTTTTATTTTTTATAGGATATACAACAACGTATCTATTATTAGTACCAATGAATATATGCCAGTATCGAGGATCTTTTCATTTGGTATTATCATACAAATCATGAAACCAAGTATTAGGACTGTTAGAAAATATCTTTATATATTAATATTATATATTATAAATTATTAATACTGTTTACTGTTATATTACCATTATTATTAAAACTAATAGTATTACCACCTTTTGCTTTAAAAACTTGAAATATTAGTATTAGCTCTAATTCTCCAAGTATTATATTTATTATAAGTAGGTAATGGAATAAAATACGTGCTTGTCTTTTCGCAAAAAGAGTTGCACATAAAAAGAAATTCTGCAGTCCAAATCCTTAGCCAAACCTGATGATAATTAATCTGAAACTTTATAGTTAGTCGAGTCCCATTCAAAAACTATTGCACAATTTTTTATTTATAATCAAATAAATGAGAAAAAAGCACCCATTAAAAATTTAATTTTTTCGATAAAGAATGTATATTATAAAAAACCATATATGTGGAAAGAAAGCAAATTGATCATAGATTATTTTACACAATCAAAATTTATGATTTATTAACTTCTTTCATTATTTCTTAATTATTAATTCGAAAAATTAAAGTTTAATTTTTTTCAAGAAGTACATTTGTGCAAAAATAAACATTTTTAATTAATATAATTTTATATTATATATATATATATATATTATGTGTTAATATAATAGCTAGAAATAAAACCCACCGCCACTTCATATAATTTTTTACAAAGATTTTAAAAAAAGTGAAAAAAAATGCAAAAAATTGAATGAAAAAATTATGCTTTCAAATTTATGAATTACCATTTATAAAATATAATCTACATCAAAAATAATCGAGATTGGTCACAAAATATATATATATATGGAAAAAATCGATTCTGATCGAACATTTTTTTATCCATTTGAAAGCAGATTTTTATTAATGTGATGATAAAAATCGAATAAAAATCAGAAAATTCAGCAGGATATGTTCATTTCCTCAGTTTGAGTTCCTCTTATATAAATTAATGCCATGATAAAGTTTCTAAAAACTATCGTTGATATATATTGGTGGTGACATATCAAATACCGACACAAATCACACTTTTTTTGGGTTATATATGCATAAATTAAGCAATATATTAACTGTGCAAAGGCTCAAAAAAAATCGAATGGAGAATTTTGACATCCCAATATGGGTAAATTAATTCTTCTTTATTCCATTAACGGTCGCTCAAGATTTAAAGTTTCATACTAAAATTCAAACACACTTTCTTAAATACATTTTGGATTTCTTTTCCTTTTCTAATGTTTTAGCCATTACCAATATCTTTCGTCTGGTCTGTGTTTTAAAAGTAGAAGAAGGGGAAGATGACATCAAAAAAAGTAGGCGACTATTGGTGACGATTATAATGTATTGAAAATTATGGGTAAAAATGGTAAATAAACCGTTTTTGCCTTTGAGGTGTGTATAACTCAAAAATAGAATGAAAATAAAAAAAAATTATATAAACCAATATTAATTTTTTTTTAGTTCTATATATATAAAAAAATAAGATATCGAAATTTGGTTAAGATAATTTTATTAAATATAATATATATACTTAATAATATTTCTTTGAATTTTGTTAAGTGGAAAATAAAAAAATTGATTTTCTAATTGGTAACGACCGTTTATTTGGTTGATAGCGTTTTAGTAGTTGTGTTATTCTTGACATTTTTCAAGTGCTTTTAGGTCATTTCAAAGAACTTAGGAATAATTTTAAAATGTGTATATATTATTTCATTAGGACTAATCAACTTGTCACGCTTTTATCAAAAGAATAATAAAAGATTTAAAAATTATATAATATAGTTTTTGTTTGAAAGAATAATTAATTAAAATCCTATCGTCCAAATGTGGTTCAAGTGCTTTCAAAATTTCAGTGGGATTTCCTTTGGTTGTTTAGGACGATTAAATTCGATTCAATCATCGTTTTTTCGGTTTCAGAAGAAAAAAAATATTTTGAATGGAACCGTTATTCAATTTATTTGAAAATCCATAATGCCAAACAAAGCACCAATTACAGTCGATGGTTGCATAGAAAAGCTATGGGGTATCGTCAAAAATCCAAAGCATCCTTTTGTACTGAAGAAAAAAGAAATTTTATTCCTTATAAATAATTCAAAACCTATCATATCTTCTCAGCCAGTTTTCTTGGAACTTCTCCCACCACTTGTGGTATGTGGTGATGTCCATGGGCAATTTTTTGATTTACTTAGAATATTTAAAAGATGTGGAGACCCAATGAAAACAAATTATCTTTTTCTTGGTGATTATGTTGATCGTGGAAGACAAAGCATTAACACAATATGCCTTCTTTTATGCTATAAGATTAAATACCCAGAAAACTTCTTTCTTCTCCGAGGAAATCATGAATCACCAAACATCAACAGAATATATGGATTTTATGATGAATGTAGAAACTATTACAATGGAAACTTATGGAAAGAGTTTAATGACCTTTTTGAGTGGTTTCCGATATCGGCCATGATTGATAATCGAATTCTTTGTCTTCACGGAGGCATTTCTCCAGACCTCAATGACATTTCTCAACTTCGTGAAATCATAAGACCAACAACAATTCCGGAAACAGGATTTTTATGTGATTTATTATGGTCAGATCCAGAGAATATTGAAGCAGATTTTAGTGACAACGAAAGAGGGACAAGCTATGTATTTGGCGAAGCTCCATTATATAAGTTTTTACAAAAAAATGGGTTAGATTTATTAGTACGTGCACACCAAGCAATTAATGCGGGCTTTGACTTTCCTTATTTACCATCTCGTAACCTTGTTACCATTTTTTCTGCTCCTAATTATTGTGGAATGTTTGGAAATCATGGAGCTGTTATGACTGTTAGCGAACAAATGATTTGTAAGGTCATTACATTTGAGCCAAAGCATGCCTCAATGATCACAGATGATCTTTAATGCGAAAATTTAAATTTGGGACCAGTTGAAGAACGATCAAGCTCGATTGAATTGTTTTATCACCAATATTTTTGTGGGAAACGTTCGTTGTAAACATAATCAAATTTGATTGAAAATTTGAACGTACGTAAAGTTAAATCGTTTGACAGCCTCTCAAATTTGAGCGTAATCAAACTTTTGAAAGATATCGTCCAAATTTTATGCTTGCCAAGGAAGAAATGATCAGATTTCTGCACAAGGAGGTTTCTCCTGCACTTGGCTGTACAGAACCTGTGTGCGTTGCAATTGCAGCAGCTGATGCCGCTAAAGCAATTGGCGCAAAAGTTGAAAGAATAGATGTTATTGTTAGCCCAGGAATTTTTAAAAATGGTATGTCAGTGGCAATTCCAGGCTTTGACAAAGTCGGCCTTGCGTATGCTGCTGCACTTGGCGCTTATATTAAGCAGCCTGAGAAAAAACTTCAAATATTTGAAGCAATTACACCAGAAATATCAAACAAAGCCAAGGAACTTGTTGAGTCTGGCCTCGTTAATGTTCAAATTGACAAAGAAAAAAAGAAAATTTTTGTCTCATGTTGTATTTCCACAGAATATGGAACAGGTATCTCAAAAATAGTTAACAGTCACACTAACATTGTTCTTACACAATCCAATGGGAAAACCATTTACGAAAAACCACTTTCTGAAGAACAATCAGATGATACAATTATCAATAAACTTAGCGCTATGAAGATCAGCGAGATCCGCGCTCTTGCCTCCTCTGCCACAGAACAAGAACTGTCGTTTCTTCTTGATGGTGTCAAAATGAATGATGAAGTTGCAAATTTTGGACTTAACAATGAAATTGGCGTAGGCATTGCCTCTTCGATTCAGAACGACATTGGCACTGCTCTAAGTGGAGAAGGTCTTATGAGTATTATAATGCTCAAAGTTGCATCATCAATTGAAAGTCGTTTAGATGGATGCCAACATTCCGTTATGAGCAGTGCTGGAGCTGGTAGCAAAGGGCTTGCCCTTATTATTCCACTGAGTGAAACAGCTCGCTACTTAGGTACATCGAATGAGAAATTTCTTCAAGCCCTCGCATTCGGTCATCTCCTTAATAGCTATATTAACATTAAAATTGGGAAATTGTCGCCGTTGTGCACATGTTCTTGCGCAGCCTCGACTGCGTCTTCGGCTGCAATGACATTATTATTTGGAGGTAACGACGAACAGATTGGACACGCTATAAGGAATATGACAGGCTCTGTCACTGGAATGATTTGTGATGGAGGAAAAGTTGGATGCGCGTTGAAATTAGCAATGGCATCTGTATCAGCCTTCTTATGTGCACGTATGGCAATTCAAGGGGCAGCACTTCGGGAAAGTGACGGAATATGCGCCAAAACCCCTGAAGAATGTATTGAAAATATGAGTCGAATTGGTGTGGGAATGGAAAACACCGACTTGGAAATTCTGAACGTTATGTCTGAAAAGTGACACTGAATTGAATAAAACCGTTCCTGTCTTTTGAGGTCAATTCATTTTTGAAGCAACGATTTGAATCATTACTTGTCAAATAATGAGACAAAATCAAGATTTCCGTTTTCCACTGCAATTTCGCATATATAGGTGTGAGAGTAGTGTAAGCAAAAAAAATTTTCCAAAAAAGGAACCAAATTTTTTATATGTTACAGAGGTACCTTAATGAATATAATTTTGTAATTTATTTAAAAAAAAATTTGAAATCGCAAATTTACTGATTTTTTTGAAATTCTCAGAATATTGAAATATTTTTCATATAATTGAATATTTTGGTTTATTTATTATCAAATAGTAGTAAAATTACAATGGAATTCCATTTATTGTCAAATAATAGTAAAGTTAAAATGAAATTGTTTTTATATAAAATTTTACTCCATGCATTATTTTTTTTTTTTTTTTTCATATGATATTATTTCGATTTGTTACAATGATTCTACAATGGTATTTTAAAATTTGAAGTACTATTAAATAGAATACAAACAATATTTTGTATTTATAATATTTTATCAAAATTCTTTCGTACATTTCAGAGTAATTTTCCATTTAATCAACAACAAATTTCAATATAATGATGCGACATGTGAATTGAAAAACATTTCTCAATATCACAAAAACATGAAAAAAAGATTTTAATGAAATTAATGTATACTCTTTTATAATAAAAATCAGATGAATTTTGATCATTGAATAATGTTATAATTAAAATAATGCATTTCAATAAAGAAATTATTGTAAATTTTGAAAAAATAGAAAATAAATTGAATTTAATGTTATTACATCAGCAACTTCAATTTATGTTGAATAATTATTACATTAAACAATTATGTTATATCAACAAAAATGAACAAAATGTTGTGGCAACATGTTTCTTTGTGAAAATGCTGTTTTTGAATTGACTTTATATAAGCAATAAATATTTGAAATCAAAAAATAAAAATATCCAAAAAATATACGAATGAATTCACTCAAAGACATGTGATATAGGGTTTGATCTCTATGTTTATTAATATTTTCGAGTTATATAAAAATCCCATTATAGAATTTTCCACTTACACGACTCTACTTTACTTAAAAAATCTTTCGGACAAATAAAAGATGAATTGGATTTGATAATTCCTAAGAAAATTTATCATTATATTCAACTATCGATATATTAATAATATCAAATCCTTTATGATTAAGAAGTAATTTGGATATTACTAAATTTTCACTTATCAATGAAATAATAAATGCATTATTAAATAATTTATAAGATTTTTAAAAATCAATGAATGATTTGATATTAAATCAATGAAACAATTATTAAAAATCTTAAAATAATATTTTTAGCATTGATATCAATTCCTTTTTTTTCCAAGAATCAATTTTACTATTTCCTTATGACCTCTTTCTGATAACATAAGTACCGCATAAAATTATTTAAATGAATTCCAAATAATTATTTTAAAAAACATTGAATTATACAATAAAATACTTTTAGGATTTAAATTAATATCTTCATGTTCAAGAAGCAATTTAACTATTTAGTTATTTCCTTTTTTAGGTGCAAGTATAAGTTTTTAAAATAAAATAATTTCTAAATATTACATCAAAATTTTGAATTATTAAACCAAATATCAAATTAAGCATATTTTAATATCAATTCCTTCAAGTTCAATAAGTAATCTTACTACTTCGAAATTATTTTTAATAACTGTATTTGTAAGTGCATTTTCAAATAGTTAGAATTATTACCGAATATTATTTTAAATCCGAATAATTGTGATAAACAAAAAATAAAACACAAATATTTCTATAGTTAACCTTAATTCCCTCTTGCTCAATAAGAAATTTAACAAGTCCTGCGTTGTTATATTTATACAAGATATTAAACAATTTAAGTAACAAGCAAAGAAAAGAATTTCATATTAAATTTGTTTCCAATGAAAAACAAATTAAACATATATGTTTCTTAAATAATACTAACAGAGGAAAGCACGATTAAAAAAGATAGAGTAGTTGCTAATAAAAAATAAAATTATCTAAATAACAAATTATTTGATATACAAATGACACATTCACAAAAAGCATCGGCGCCTGTGTACCAGCACCTTTTGGGCTTCAATTTTTAAACTCCAAATTAAAGAAACATAAAAAATTGGTTTCTTGAAGAACCAGTTCGTTAATAAACCGCAAAGATTTTCAAACCATTCAATTTTTGTCATTTTTTCAATGCTGAAATTTCATGTTGAGAAATTTCTCAACGGATTCACTAATTTCCCAAGCGGAAATAACTTAACTAGCTCATGCCAAAAGCTGACTGAAAGCGACAATTTAGTATCTACTTATTTTCGAAATGCTGTTCAAAATAATTCATTTCAAAAATTTGAACAAGAAAATTTTCTACTTTTACAACAAACATTTCAAGCAATTTCTGATATTCTTGCTTCTTTAGTTGAATCCGAAAAATCTTCCCAAAAAGATTTCCAACAACTTTATAAAATACACCAAGAATTTTCTGCTAAAATCAGTGCAATTAAAGAATATGAAAAACTCCACAAGTTAGCTGGGAACAAAGTCAGCAAACTCCATCAAAAATTACTTGAACTTCAAGCATCATCAGGGAATCAAGATCAAATAAAAAGTCTTCAAAAGGAGCATAACGATGCAGTACAAGAAGAAGAAACGTATAGGATTCAATGGAAGACGAAGAATGAAGAGTTTCAAAAAGATTATTTAATATATCAAAAAAATTTCGTTCGTATAATTTCCACTATCTTCAGCAACACAACATCTTCACGTACAAAGTCCAGCTCTTCCATATCACAACTTTCAAAGGCAATCAAAGAAAATGAATTTAATATCAAATATCAGAAAGATCAATCTGACGAAGCACTTTTAGCAGAAATCACTAAACTTAAGAAAAGGGTTATAAAGAATGAGAAACTAATGGCAAAGGAATTGCACGTTGAAGACGTTGGTAGCGATTTCATAATGATCGACAACCTCCGCAAAAACGTTACACTTTCGGCCGAAGAACGAAAAGAAATAAACAAAATCGCAAACAGTGAAACGCCTAAAGTCGAACGCGAAGAAATCGTAAACAAAAAAGAAAAAGAAATTAAAGTCGAAAATTTACAAAATAAAAACATTCAAAAAGAACAAAATGTAATAAAAGAAAATGTTAGCAAAGAAAAACAGAAAAGTAAAAATGAAAACGAAAAACAAGTGAACGAAATGAATGTAAATGATTTTCTGATTAGTTCAATGATAAAAAATGAAATTCCATCGAAGTCAAAAGAAAAAATGGAAATAAATCACAAAAAGGAAAATGAAATATCAAATGAAAAAATGAAAACTGAAACTGAACAAAACAAAATTCGCGAAACTAAAGAAGAAACAAAAAGCAATCAAAAAGAAGAAATAAAAATAGAACAAATTGACGAAACAAAACAAGAAGCAGAGAACAAACGCAATGACAAATTAGAAGAAACGGAAATTAATCAAATCAACGAAACAAAAGAAACAGAGAACAAATATAATAATATTACAGAAGAAAATGAAATAAGTCAAATTGGTGAAACTAAAGAAGAAACAGAAAACATTAAAACAGAAGAAACGGAAATTAATCAAATTGATGAAACTAAAGAAACAGAACAAAATGCCGAAGCAGAAGAAACGGAAATAAACCAAATCAACGAAACAAAAGAAACAGATAACAAATGCAATAATAAAACAAAAGAAAATGAAATAAGTCAAATTGGTGAAACTAAAGAAGAAACAGAAAACATTAAAACAGAAGAAACGGAAATTAATCAAATTGATGAAACTAAAGAAACAGAACAAAACGCCGAAGCAGAAGAAACGGAAATAAACCAAATCAACGAAACAAAAGAAACAGATAACAAATGCAATAATAAAACAAAAGAAAATGAAATAAGTCAAATTGGTGAAACTAAAGAAGAAACAGAAAACATTAAAACAGAAGAAACGGAAATAATTCAAATCAACGAAACAAAAGAAACAGAAAACATTAAAAAAGAAGAAACGGAAATTAATCAAATTGATGAAACTAAAGAAACAGAAAACATTAAAACAGAAGAAACGGAAATAAACCAAATCAACGAAACAAAAGAAACAGAGAACAAATATAATAATATTACAGAAGAAAATGAAATAAGTCAAATTGATGAAACTAAAGAAACAGAAAACATTAAAACAGAAGAAACGGAAACAAATCAAATCAACGAAACAAAAGAAACAGAAAACATTAAAAAAGAAGAAACGGAAATTAATCAAATTGGTGAAACTAAAGAAGAAACAGAAAACATTAAAACAGAAGAAACGGAAATAAACCAAATCAACGAAACAAAAGAAACAGATAACAAATGCAATAATATTACAGAAGAAAATGAAATAAGTCAAATTGGTGAAACTAAAGAAGAAACAGAAAACATTAAAACAGAAGAAACGGAAATAAATCAAATCAACGAAACAAAAGAAACAGAGAACAAATATAATAATATTACAGAAGAAAATGAAATAAGTCAAATTGGTGAAACGAAAGAAGAAACAGAAAACGAGCAAAGCAATAAAACAGAAGAAACGGAAATAATTCAAATCAACGAAACAAAAGAAACAGAGAACAAACGCAATAATAAAACAGAAGAAACGGAAATCAATCAAATTGATGAAACTAAAGAAACAGAACAAAACACCGAAGCAGAAGAAACGGAATCAACACCAAATAGCAAAGAAGAAGAACCAAAAGAAACAGAACGAATTAACGAAGCAGAAGAAGCAAAGCAAGCGCAAATCCCTCGAACAGAAGCGCATGTTAACACCGAAGTCGCAACAGAGAATGAAGCCAAACCACTTCCAAGTCAGGGCGCAACGGGCAATGAGCCCAAGCCAGAGCAGCGACAGCCGAACGCATATGGAAGATACAACAATAAGAACAAAAGACGTGGAAAGAGACGAAGGTGAATTTCACCTTCGTCTGATATGTTCAAAATTCGAAATAACGTAAAATATTAATTAAACATTATGTTGTGTTTAAACTTTTATGTAATGGATCGCGTCGAAAATGTTTTGTTTCATCTGATTTCGATGTTCATTTTCTGCAATTTGACATTGAGGAGAACGTTAACGGAGAAATGCAGTTTCAGCTGCCAGGACAGACAACAAATGCTCTTTTTACTGCTTCTGGACTCAGACTGCCGACTTTAAACTTCTCTTCTCCTGGTCAAAGTACACAATCGAATATAAAGGAAACTTCTTTTTTCTCCAAATGTAAAATTCAATTAAAATCACCACGAGAAAGTATTGGTACTAAGAGAGATAAACACGGTGTGGTAACTATCACATCTAACCCATCAACAATCAATTTTACAATAGAAAAATTTGGATATTCAATTAACATCAACGAGAAAAGATATAAATGGGAAAAACTTTCAGCAAAAAGCATAAAGATTATGGATTCATCTAAAACAACAATAAACATAATTTTCTATAGAAGCACAGAATGCATTTCGTTCATTGCAACATTATTCTTACATAAGCACAAACAACAACAAAACGTAGCAGACATTATACTTGGAGATGGTCACCCAATTAATCCGAAAGATGATTTCAAAGTTCTTACAACAAAATGGAATCTCAAAACGCCAACTTCACTTGGTGGCCTTATTTCTGATCAAAAAGAAATTTCCAAGGATGAGCTCCCTTATTCTGAGAAAGAGATTCTTAATGGTGCCAAAACTGGTGGAATTCGTTGTTACATTAGTACGGAAAAACTCTTCATTTATGAAATCACTGAAGTCCATGAGTTTAGACAAAGGATCAGAATAGCTGCAATCTATCCCAAGTTCCTTGAAATCGAAAATCTTTGCAACGAACTTCAAAAAGTGGCAGAAGCGACCGTTAAGAAACAACGTATCGTTCACACAACACGAGAAATGAAAAGGAGATTAGATGAATTAAATGCAAGTATTGCTAAAAACTCAATCACAATAGAAAGGTTGAAAGAAGAACAGATGAGTGCTGAAAGAAAATTGGAAGAGATTCAAAAAACAAAACGAAGAATTGATGTTGATGAGAGTCAAAATCAACTCGAAATGGTTAAAGAGCAATTGGAGTTAAAGGAAATTTACAATACAACTATCGAAAAGGAAGAGGAACTTCATTTAAATATGATGCATCGACGTGGCGAATGCGCACTATTAGCAAAGTGTATAGAAAGCGCATTTGCTGTGATGTGCGCTGGGCTAGCAGAGAGGACAGACAAGCAATCTGTGATGGAAGCAATTGAAAATGCTCAAAGACAGATCGCCGAATCCCTCTATATTTAATGTGAAAATTTTCGAAGACATTAAATCTGTAAAGTTTATTAAGGTTGTTTCTTTTTTTTCTCAAGCAATTTCATGAGTAAAATTTGCCGCGCAACAATTCGAATGTGTAAACGGTCGTTTCCACAAACTTTGGAATTTTGGCAAAAATAATTTGGTAGCAAATAATTTCATCCAATCATGTAATAACCTCATGACCAATATTGGTAATAAGAAGAAATACAAGATAGTTTTTTATTTATGACAAAAAATTTGAACCTGTCAGATTACCCAAATTTTTGTGAAAATTATTTCTTTTTCAATAGCATATAATTGGGTTTGTGTGGCCTATCCAAACGGTTTCAACTGCAAGTTTTCAGTGGAAATTGTCAGTTATATATTGTTTGTGTTAACCATTTTCTCGTTGGAAAATTGAACACTCAATTTCAAAGCAATTTGGTCAGCCGGTGTAGGGAAAATATCGAAATCGAAATTATGGATTATTTATGAAACGTATCCAAATGATAATCAGGATTTATAAATAAACACTAATATATAATATTAATATATTTTTATTTACATTTATAATGTTTATTAGATCGAGAAATTATTAATTTATATATGAATTAGTTCTATACAATTTGAATCCATAGTTTCCCACAATTCATTCATACACAAAAATTGAAAATTATCATTCAAAAATTGTATATTTAAAATTTGTGCTCTGAATTTTCAATGTATAGAGCCGTCATTTGGTCGTTGTTGCACACTTTGAACAATGATGGTTGAAAGGTTTTTTGGGAATCCTAGTCTGAGGGACAATGCACAGATAGTCGCAAATGACCCAGTATTCTTAAAGTTATCGCCTCAGGATCGACAAGAATTTTTCCAACTTATGAACATTTTTGCTTTCTCTGAAGATAGAAACAAAAGGAACCTAGGAATGACAACATTCATAAAGCATCTCAGCCTCATTCATAGTTATATTTGCAGAGGTGATATATATGATGCAATGCGAGGTTTCGTTTGTGGTATAGAATTTGGGACAAATTCCTTCCTTATTAACACAGGAAAACTAAAAAAGCTAATGTTCCGTTCTAAGTCTTGTATGAATGGATGCTTCCAGAAGTTAGGATACAACGTTTGTAAGCCTTCTCATGATATGATGTCTCTTTTCTCACAAATTTTACCTGGCGTTGGCACACATTTATTGACAGCAAGACAGTGGTGTGCTAGAAGATCTTCAGAAAATACTCGTTTATTCTTTGCACCAAACGTAAAAATTGCACTTGTCCTTCAAGCTGCAAATATTCAACAGCCACCAACTCCAAATACAAGTGAACAAACTCCAGAAATAGTAGAAAAATCAGATACAAATAATCCTCTTTTCATGTTTGATATACAATCTTTGTTAAATCACCCAGGGGCAGACAGTAACATTCATCGGATGTCAACTGCCTTGTTCCCTCCTTTGCGTTGCTAGTTATAGCGTAAATCTAATTTAATCGATCTTTTTTTTTTAAATGAAAGCCAGTCACATGAAACCATTTTCAAATCAACATGTTTTAAACAGTACATCGTTTTTAAGCTGAAGAAAATCGGTGTTTTTTTGTCGATTTCCCGAAACTATCGTTATGCTTTTGTGAACTTTATCCGAGATTTTTATTTGAATTAACTGGCCGCTTTAACTTTTTGTACATTATTCAAATTCATCGTTTTTTTCGACTTATTGTCTCAATTTTGTTAGCTTGTTTGTTCTATCTTCTTTGCAGTATTCCAATGCAGACTTTACTTACGCATTAAAATAATCATTGAAAACCAGGCAAGTCTAATTATTATTCATCATAAGTCTCTCTCAAATAAATAGGAAAAAAATCAAATTTCATGAATAATTTTACTCATTATGTTCTCTAATATCATATTTTAACATATTTATTCACTAACGCTCAAAGCCATTCGAATTCTTATACTAAAAAAAAATAAAAAAAAGAGCTCAAATCAACTTAATTTTATTTTCACACTTCCTTTAATACATGTCCTTTTAATCCACATTACTACATCCCGTTTTTACCAGCCTTTATTTTTCATTTGTAAATAGCCAAAAATCTATATTTAATTTTATAATAAAACAATTTATCTCTGATATATTTTAACACACAAGCGTAACTTTATACAGTGAAACAACCTCTTAATTTGTATTGTTAAATCCATGTTAATTTTCATAATTATGCTAATAATGATTTCCATGTTTAAAAGGATCAATAAAAATTTTATCATTGCTTTATTTTATAAAATCATTTTGTAATTATTGTTAAGATATTAAACGCGAAATTATTGAAGGGAATGATGTTGTGGGGCACCCCAAAGCTTCATTCTGTGCTTCGTCGCTTGTTGTGAGCGTGCCATCTGGGAGCACCTCGACCACCAGCCTCGCCGGGCAGTCTTGAATCCAGTATGTAATTGCCAAAGTGAAGTTATCATTTGGAGCGATATCAATTGAAAGAGATCCTGTTGTCTGCTCTTCTTGCTCACAGAACGCATCGTGGATAACGTGTCCCCAAGTGGCTGCTCTTTTCAGGATGTTCAATATTGTGTCAAATGATTCAAGTCTTGTAAGTGGAACTCTCGCAAGAACAATAGAATAGACACTCTTGTCATTAAGAAGGAGCCTGACTTGGTTATCGCCAATTGATCTGATAACATCTGTTTTAAGTTTCATGATTTTTGATGGGGTTGATGATAATGAGTTTTCAATTACAAGACGATGGCCACAAAGATTAGAAACTTCCTTAAGTTGGCTTGTAGGAAATATAATAGGTGGGTCAATCACAATCATTGGGGTCTTTCGTTGCTGCTCGAAGGTGTCGAACGTTAACACGGCGTCATAACCGTCAATAAACGGGAACCTATAACCGCCCAACGATAGCTTGAACGTTAAGGCGGTTGGAAGAGATGAAATCACACTCGAAAGTTGCTGTTGTTGTGTCTCATGCTCTATTATGTAAAGCCTTGCAGCCATTGACATTAAGTGAGAAACATGTGATTGACGCCCAGTTTCAAGAAATTCTTTGATTTCTGGGAGATCAAAATCAGTATTTGATGCATTAACATGGAGATTTGCAGAAGATATATATTCTTGACCTTCTATTTTGATATCAAATGAAAACCCTTTCCCGCTAATGATTAGTTGACCTTCTTGATCACCATTGTCTATATATGTTGATGTAAGTCCACAGTTTTTTGCTTCTTGTTTAAACCATTCAGCAATTCCTTGATGTGTTGATTTTGAAGGATCTTGTGCATAGCGATCTATAAGTGAAAGTGATTGAAAGATTGAATCAACAACGCGCCATAATTTTGTATCATTATTTTGAACAGCTCCATACGCACCATCCTTTGTAGCATGTGTTTTAAGAAATCTTTCTTGATTTATAATGGCTTCTTGAAGTGTTTTAAAAGATTGATAAATCAAAAAAGATTTTCCGTATGCATGAACTGGTCCTAATGCTTGCGCTGATCCAGGATCGAGCAAGTCTTCATATAAATCAAGTAACCCTCTTTTAATATGTGTGACCAGCTCTCCAAAAGTTTCCATTTTGTCCTGATGTCACTTTTACCAAATTTCATTAGTTTACATTTGACCTCACATTAACAAAAAAAAAAATTAAAAAA
Source organism: Histomonas meleagridis (assembly GCF_020186115.1). Lineage (NCBI taxonomy): Eukaryota > Parabasalia > Tritrichomonadida > Dientamoebidae > Histomonas > Histomonas meleagridis. The sequence continues at coordinate 71,234 of NW_027150809.1, forward strand.
TAACTAAAAAAAATTATTTTACAAACAAAATAAAACAAAAAATCAAATTAGAATATAATCATCATCAGTATTTTTTTTAAAATGTGTTTCATAAAATGCAAATGCTAAATCTTTGATTTCATCATCGTCATCATAATTACTCATTTCTTCTAAGAATACTTCGCATTTTGCCTCGATTAGAACTTGAAGGAAAAAATCCATTTTCCCATTAAACTCACATTCACAAGCAAAATGTTCAAGAACAGAAAGTATTAAAGTGATTAATTTTTTATCGTTTTGTATTTCGAATAAAGAACTAAAAACGTCGACAATAAAATCTCTTTCCTCAAAAATGTCGAACATGTTCATCATTAAGTCGGGCAAGTATCTCAAAATATAACAAAATGTAATTGCTGCATGTAATCTAACCTTAAAACTATCCTTTAATATACAGTTCAAAACCAAATTTAATGTATCTGCATCACTAAAAAAATAATCTCTTGCATCTTCAACTGAAATTTGGATTAATCTTGAAATACAATCTAATGCACTTTTCATAAGTTTAGGCTTATCACCTTGTAAAGACTCATCTATTAATTCTTTAATAATTTCATTATTAAAGAATGAAGCTATTGGGAATCTTGTCAATGTTTTTAATATATATAATGCAGAAGATGAACGATTAATTTTGAGAATATTCAAAATTGACTGTTGGAAAAATAAATCATTGAAAATTGAATCTTGCTTTTGAAAAAGTTCGTATATAATTATTGATGCAATTTCAGCAGTGTCTTCAGTAACATTCAGTAATGAATCATGAATAAAATTCCATGTGTCTTTGGTAAAAATGTTAGATGAGATACATTTTTCTGAGAATTCTAATAAAACAAAATTAACTTCGGGAGATATATTAAAATATCTTACAGCACATGAAAAAAAATTATTTTCAAGAAATATTGGATAAAATGGTTCGGTAAATAAAGTATTAAGTATAAAGAATATGTGAAATAATCCATTTTTTGTTTCTTCATCGATAAATTGATGTTCAAAATTAAAATTGATGATCAGTTGAAAAAAATATTCAAACACTTGTGGAGTTCTAAAATGAGGAGAGCAATATGTAAGATTACCTACTGTTTTTAGAATATCATTTATAAATGGGTCAAAATTGATGGGAAGTAAAATGTGAGATAATAACAAATCGACAAATTCGAATTTTTCTAGGAGAGCAATGGCATCTATATCATTACATTTTGAAATTTTTCTTAAGTCTCTGAGATTTGTTTCGATTTGTTCTGGTATATCGAAAAAATTATTAAATAAATTTTGGATAAAAAAATTCAAATTTGTAAGGATATCACCTTTTTCAGCAAGGCTAGCGCCTTGTGAATTTTTTAATATTTCTATGTAACTTTGTGCTAATTTTTGGTGCTTGTAATTCATTAAATCTATTTAGTTGAATAACTTTTTGATCAACGATTAGGCAGTTTTGTTTGGCCAATAATAAAATGGATTTTTTGTTATTTTAGATATATATTTATCTAATTTAAATATAACCTCAAATATGACTCAGTTTATGGTTTGAATATTTCATGAAATTTTTCGTAATTAGCTTGATTTGGATTATAAAAATTTCAAATTCCATGATTGCAACACTTTTCTTTATATTGTAAAGTAATCAATCAACGCAGAAAAGTGGCATGATTGTGTGGCTTTTTTACGACGACATACGCTTCTGCTTTCAATTAGTAGAAAAGGGAGCTAACTTTCATTGTCAAAAATCATGTTTTTGAAAGGTTTACCATAAATTTGATAAGTAAAAACACTCATCACACCATATATTGATAAACCATACAAAAGCATGGTCCATTTTTGCACAAATAAAAAAGCCCAGTCAATTTTGAACTAAAACAGTTTTAAGACTGTTTGAATCAAATGAGCTGCAGTTCTTTTTATCACGATTTCTAAATGACGATAATCAACGGTTTCAAAGTTTTTTACATTCATGATTTTTGTCATGAAAGCATTCTAAACTATGTCGCTCTATAAGCGTAGTATCATGTTCCCAAAGCGATTTCTTGTAAGTCATTATAAAAAAATTCATAAATAACTAAATTGTTATAAATCGTCACAAGATTTTAATTTTCACATAAGCGCAATGTTTACATAAACAAAAGTCAATATTTCCATGTTGCTTATTTTTATATATCATATAATTATTATTGTATCTTTATTGTATAACACGTGAGCCAGAGACAAGATAAAGCCTCTAGTACACTTCCACTATTGGTATAAATTCATATAATAGCACTGTAACACCTTTTTGATAATAGCTTCTCTTTTCATCATCTTCAAACTCGTTTTTTTGCTCTAATATCATATATATTTAAAATTATTTTTTAATTCATTTGTGCACACGATATATAAGAAAAGGATTGTTTCAAATCTTTATATAAATCTGGTTTCTGCATAAACACAAGTTTATATAAACAGAGTTTAATTTTTAATTTCATATCATTATTGTTGTATAACATATGAGCAGCAGAAAAAAGTATAAAACATACATTCAACACCAAAATTTGCACAAACTCAGATAAAATCACAGAAATACATCAGGTGTATGCATATTAAATTCTTTTTTCGTCACTCTCATAATGAATTTTCATGTATCACTTCAAACTCATTGCCATAAAATTTACCGACATCAGAGGTATGTTTATACTCACTTATTTACTATACACCATATATAAAAATAAAATTGTTTTAAATCATTTTTATCTAAATATATATCAATGTGTTCGCATTGATTTTTTATATTTCAAATAACACAGATGAACGAAGCGTCGAACATAACTCTCACCGGCACTTGCTTATACTGTAATTCTCATTAAATTTTTTAGTTACAAACTTATTATCATAAAATATACCATTTGCTGATATTAAAAGTATGTTTATACTCACTTATTCCTTATATACCACATATTTAAATAAAATTGTTTTAAATCATTTTTATCTAAATATATATCAATGTGTCTGCATTGATTTTTTATATTTCAAATAACACATATGAACGAAACATCGAACATAACTCTCACCCATATCTGTAATGTTCATTAACTAAAACATATTACATAAAATATTCCATTTACTGATATCAAAAATATACAAAAAAATATATTTATATTCACTTAGCCCCCACTGGCGGTGGTCTAATTCTATCCGGTCTTAGTGTCTCTATTTGCTTTTGTTTATTTTTCCTCTCGGACGCCGCTTTTTGATGCATTTCCTTTCGGGTCATTTGAGGTAACATGTCAGGGTCAGCTTCACTTGTGATGTTCCTAAAGAACTTGTGGTTCAGTGCCATTTCAGCGGTGATTCTTTTGCTCGGGTCATACCTCAGCATCTCCATGAGCAAGTCTGGCAAATCAGGATAATTTTCACTATCGATTTCCTTAAAAATTTCCTCTAAATGTGAAGTGGTGTCCTGGGGCATACGAGGATTAAAGATAAGATCAACACGATCGAATTTACGATAGAGATCTAATACTTGTTTTTGAGGAAAGCCACAAACTCCAAAGATACACATCAATTGAGAGAGATCATCATCATTGTTCTTCGCATGGAATAAGATTTTAGATGTGGCCATCTCATATAAGATACATCCCGCACTCCAGATGTCAACTTCAGGACCATATTCTGTACAGCCGAGTAATAACTCAGGTGGGCGATACCATTGTGTTATTACTTTGGGCGAATATTTCCCTTTGTGTTCAAATGTTCGTGCAAGTCCAAAATCTCCAAGTTTAAGGACATTATGGGATGAAACAAACATGTTGGCTGGCTTTAAATCTCGATGGATAATCTGATTGATGCAACAATAATGAAGTGCAACAAGAAATTGTTTCATTAAAGACTTCATTAACAAGGGTTGTGGACGTGTTTCATCTACATCATAAAGTAATGCATATAAATCATACTCGCAATACTCAAAGATTAAATAAGTACCTTCTTGTGGATCTTCTGATTGAATGATTAATTTGAGTTCGACAATATTTTCATGATGTAGACTGAATAAAAGACGTGCTTCACGAATGGTATTGAGTGGGAACCCATCTTCTCGACGGAGAATAAAAATTCGTTTGGCTGCAACTATATCATTTGTTGTTCTGTCACGACATTTTTGAACCTCGCCATATGTGCCTTTGCCTATGGTCTGGATGACATCATAACGATCGCTGAATGATTTAACTCTTTCAACACGATTGGATGCCTCCATGATGTTGTAAGCCAATTGAAGGGCACGTTAATTCTATCGGCCTTTGAAGTGCCTAATTTGGCGCCAAGAAGCGTTTAATTAAAACTGGGCATTTTCGTAACAAAGTATTAAACAAGAGGCTTTATCGAAAACATTTCATTATATAATAAAAGAATATTTAACTAACAAACATACAATTTACTAATTAGATTATCACTTTTCGGTTTTTAGGCCACCCTAAAATCGTCAACTTCAAAAAATGCAAACAATCGGGGAAGGTGACATAAAAATTGTTCCTCGTTCATATAACTTACAGATAAAGAACAAAATAAGAGAAACAAAAATCAGGAATGGGCAACTTTGGTTTACAACTGATGACTTTAAGATGAATTATTGCAACTTAAATATCAAACCTTTCCAAATAAAAACATATACAGAAATTGGAAATATTAGGTTTTTCTCGGTTTCTCCAGATGGTGAATATTGTTTTGTTCGAAACAATTATAACAAACATTTTTTATTAACAGCTTATGTTGAACAAAAAACTTTTGATCCAATGAGTGTTATTCCTGATTATAATGCCATGTCAGCGGCATGGCTTTATGTTAAAAATGCAAAGAAGCCATATTTATTCTTTGGTACAAATAAAGCACAAATATTATATATCAACCTAAACTCGCCAACAGTACGTGCGTGTTCCATTCTTATTCTTTCAGTTACCTTTCCAGGTCCTATATCAGGAATTTTAATGTCTACATTTTCAGATGACAAAGTTGCTCTTATCACAGTATCACAAGGTTTAATCAATGGCTTCATACTTTCCAAAGAGTTTACTGATGAACCCGATGATAAACGTCTTACGATTAATTTACCCATAAATCATCAAATATCAAATGCCATTTATACACAAAAGCCATACTTAGCCGTATTTTGTGGGTCTATGATATTTTGTTATTATATTAACACCAAAACCAAAGCCCCCATTGTCACAAAAGATCTATTTTCACGAACAACACCATTTTCAATTTCATCAGGCACTACCAACTTTTCATTCTTTGGAAGTGTTATGGTTCATTTTACCAAAGATGAAATCTTTTTCTTTCAACAAGATCATGAAGATTCACTTTATTCAATCAAGATACCAAACGTAGATATCTTTGAGATGGACTCCGCCACTGGGGAAATCTATGGCTTCAAAGGCGACACATTAGTTCATTATCAGTTCTGTTCTCCAATTAGCGCATCAGGCTTTGATTGTTTACTTTTCTGGCTTTTCTATAGTTTACTTGCGGTTAGGAAGGAGAAAGAAGCCGCTGATGTTTTATTACTTACATCGATATCATTTGATCAAATGGTTAAATTAGCGCATAATGAATCTGATTTCTTTCGGTTCCATCTATTCAAAGAATATGTTAATGTCATTCAAAAACAATATATCCTTCAAAGAACAGCGATAGCACAATTTGCATTAGAATTATACATACGTATTGAATCACTTAAGGAAAAACCTGATACAAATGAATTTATTCATTGGTTAGAGCCATTAATTAAAGAGGGCGTTATCGTTCTTCCAACCGTCGAAAAATTGTGTAAACTTTACGGTTGGGAGGAACCGTTAATGAGCATATTAGAACCTCCGGCACTTTTCAATGTTGTTATGGAAAGTAATTCCATTAGTGAAGCCGAGAAGATTTTATCATCCATTCAAGATCCAGAATGTTTTTCACTTAGTGCCTTACGTATCTTTAACAATTGTAGTGAAACGATTGTTAATTTAGTTTCAGGGCGCCCCGATTTAATCATTGGGAAAATGATTCCAGTATTAGCGTCCAAGTTATTTATGGACAAGATCATCAATTTCTTCCGGAATCATACGCTCAAAGAATCATGGATCCGAAACTTATATTCCATCCAATTATCACGAACTAATACCGAAAGCGAAGACGTAATGATTGAACTTGTGAAGAACTTATGTCGGAAAGATTCTAATTCATCGAAAGCTGACATTGATTTTGTTGTCCGCTGTTTAGTTGATGAGAAGAAGTATAAACTTGCAGCGATTGGACTTTTCGAGCGAGAAGAATACATTTATGCATCCGGAGTCTCTGCATTAGACCCTGAGAATTCACTTGATTTAATTCCCATTGACATAAGCATTGATATTCGACGGCGTTGTGCGTTACGAATCTTACGATCAATGAAACGGAAAGAAGCAGAACAAGTTGCCAAGAAGTTACTTAATGAAACAAGTGGAATTGACATCATTACAATATTGGAATATTTGCCAAGCGACACAAAGATCGGAAGTCTTCGGAAGATCATTCCGATATACATCGACAAGAACATGAAAATTGCGGAAGAACAAAAGCAGAAGAAAGAAGAAGCGTTGAAAGGGATAAACGAGTCCAACGAAATGGTCAAAGTCAAGAAGGATCAAGTGATAATGCTGAAGAGTTTGCAGACATGTACAAAGTGCGGAAAGTTGTTGCTAACAGACGGAGGTGTGGTGTACCCGTGCGGACACGCATTCCACGAAAATTGCGTAAGGGAGCTAAACAATAAGGAGAAAATAGAAGAGAACTGCTCTGACTGCCCAATGTGCGGTTTCGCAAGCATAAAAATGATCTGCCAGCCATTCGATAGAGTGCCGTATGATAAGTACGCGGACATTTGGACGGTGGAGGAAAGCGAACTCAAAAAATTATTGAACCGGTTCTGAATGAAGTAAAATTTGAAATTTATTCACGTTGTGATATTATATTAATTCGATTTTTGGTTTGTGAATATGTTAAATGGTTTTTGCATTTATCGATCGATTTATATAATACGTAAAAATATTCGATTTTCATTTAAATTTATTCACGTTGTGATATTATTTTAATTCGATTTTTGGTTTGTGAATATGTTAAATGTTTTTTGCATTTATCGATAGCTGTATGTAATATGTAAAAATATTCGATTTTCATTTGGGGGTTGTCTCATTTTATTAAATTAATTGTATTTCTCCTCTTTAAAAAATTTTAATTTGATCGAACAAAATTTTTATCAAAATAAAATTGTATTGATATAATATTTAGAGATTTTTAGAAAAATCACAAATGAATAAATCCAATATAATTGATATAACAAAAATTGTTTTAAAAAAGGATACACAAAAGCAATTCATATATATAATTATTACATTTAACTTACATATTTTCAATATAAGAAAAAAATTAAGTGGAATCAGTCAATGTAAATAAATTAAATAAAATTGATTTATAAACAATTATTTTAGGAATTAATTATGTAAAAAAATAATATAGAATGAGTAAATGTTCTGCCAAAATGTAATGAATTAGTAAATGAATTCGATTATCAAAAGTTTGAGCTTAATTGCAATTGAGTCATCTATCAAAAAGTTGGTAAAAAAGTGTCATATTGTCCATGCAGAAACATGATCAAATATTCGCAAATATAGTAAATTCAAAAGAATGGGAAAAACTACAATATATCAAACAAATCATTTTTGACATAGGGAAGGAAGATGTTGCAGATACAGTTTCAATAATTGATAATTTTGAAGATGATGAAAGTTTTTCTTTTAATCTAATAATTAGCCAAATGATATATTCATCATTTATCACCCAAAAAAAAAGTTGTGAGTTATATTTGAGATTTATTAATGAAATTCAAACACACGAAAAAGCTAATAAAACCAAATCCGAATATTTGATGTTTTTTTAGAATATCTTTTTAGCATTTTCCGAAAATCAGAATGTGATTCATCAGGCCCATTATATTTTATTACGAAAATGATCGAATTCAATTATATCGATCCAAAGATTATTGAAAATACACCAAATGCATTTTTAGCACATTACTTCTCTGATAACATGATGCTTCTTGTTAATATGTTACCAAATTATGAAGAACTTTCAAAGAATGATTTTGAACTTCATAAGCAATTACTTACAGAAGGACATAATCCAAATGAAATTGCAAAAATAATTCGAAATGATGAAATCGATAAACTTCAAGAAATATCATCACAAACAAATTTTAATTTTAATCAAATAATTGAACCATCAATATATGAAAGATATTCATTTGTTAATCAAAGAAATGTTACATTAATTGATTATGCAGCATTTTTTTCTTCAATTAAATGCTTTAAATTTTTGCTTATGAATAATTCAAGTGTAAAAAACACGGGTAAATATGCAGTTGCAGGTGGAAATGAAGAAATCATTCATTTATGTGAACAAAATCATTCATCATTTGAAGATGCATATGAAACAGCAATTGAATTTCATCAAAATGATATCTTTAAATATCTTTATGATAAAAAATTTGAGATTGATTTAATAAAATTAGGAAATTTATGTATTTTCTATCATAATTATGAAATTTTTTTGTTTTTGATTAAGGAAGGAATGGAAATTAATGATGATATTATTAATGAAGCAGCAAAAATTGGTAATATATATCTTACCAAACTTTTTCTTAAAGAAAATTCTATTCCAAAAGATATTTTAGTTTTTTCATCATTTTCAGGAAATATTGAACTTGTTGAATATATTCTGAAACAAGAAGGAATTGATGTTAATGTCAAAAATAGAGTTTGTTTTAATAATTCAATATTTGAAAATAATATTTGGAAATTATTTAAAATATTTAATACAGCACTTATTTTAGCATCCTATTATAAAAATGCAGAAACAGTTAAATTACTTCTTGAGCAAAACGGAATTGATATTAATGCTAAAGATATTTCTTTGTTTTATTTGAAATTTATTTTAATAATTTAAAATTTCAAAATAATGTTTGGAATTTATTTAAATTATTTAGAACCGCACTTATTTTAGCATCAGATGATGATGGTCATCTAGAAATAGTTAAATTACTTCTTGAACAAAAAGGAATTGATATTAATGCTAAAGATATTTATTTGTTTTATTTGAAATTTATTTTAATAATTTAAAATTTCAAAATAATGTTTGGAATTTATTTAAATTATTTAGAACCGCACTTATTTTAGCATCAGATGATGATGGTCATCTAGAAATAGTTAAATTACTTCTTGAACAAAAAGGAATTGATATTAATGCTAAAAATATTTATTTGTTGTATTTAATATTTATTTTAACAATTTGGTAATTCAAAATAATATTTGGAAATTATTTAAATTATTTTGGACAGCACTTATGAGAGCATCTCGATATGGTCATACAGAAATAGTTAAATTACTTCTTGAACAAAAAGGAATTGATATTGATGCTAAAGATATTTATTTGTTTTATTTAAAATTTATCTTAACAATTTAGAATTTTAAAATAATATTTGAAAATTATTTAAAATACCCAAAACAGCACTTATGGATGCATCTCAAAAAGGTCACACAGAAATAGTTAAATTACTTCTTGAACAAGAAGGAATTGATATTAATGCTAAAGGTATTTATTTGTTTTATTGAATATTTATTTTAATAATTTAAAATTTCAAAATAATATTTGGAAATTATTTAAATTATTTGAAACAGCACTTATTTTAGCATCTCAATGTGGTCATACAGAAATAGTTAAATTACTTCTTGAACAAGAAGGAATTGATATTAATGCTAAAGGTATTTATTCGTTTTCTTTAATATTTATTTTAATATTTTGAAATTTCAAAATAATATTTGGAAATTATTTAAATTATTTGAAACAGCACTTATATGGGCATCTAAAAATGGTCATACAGAAATAGTTAAATTACTTCTTGAACAAGAAGGAATTGATATTAATGCTAAAGGTATTTATTCGTTTTATTTTATTTTTATTTTAATAATTTAGAATTCAAAAATAATATTTGGAAATTATTTAAATTATTTTGTACAGCACTTATGATGGCATCTTTAAATGACCACACAGAAATAGTTGGTTTAATTAAAAAGAAACTTGATATTAATACTAAAAATATTTATTTGGTTAATTTAATATTTATTTTAATATTTTGAAATTTCAAAGTAATATAAATTATTTGATACAACAAGAAGGGAATAAGGCGTTTTGAAACCCCACTCATCGATGAAGAGCTTTAATGCATGTTGATTATTAACCCATTTTCATCATATTGTTTTCTGAAATATTTAAGAATTTTTGAAAATATTGTAAAACAATTAATTCTATCATTGAATAAGAAAATTCATTAATAAATTATATTTGTTATCAAAAATCATCACTAATAAAAGAATCTTGATACTATTTTTTGATTATTTGATATTTTTCGCTTTAAAACAAGTTTGAATTCAAACATAAGTAAGGAAAAAAAGTTAAATAACATAAATTATTTGTAAATTTTTACTTCTTATTGTTCAAAATGAGATGGAAAATTAATCTATTGTGATATGTACTTGAAGCAATTTCCAATAACGATTATCATGGATAATAATCCATCATCCATAAAATAATGACTATAATGTAAATTGTGATTCGAGCATTGCCATGAATTCAAATCCTTTAAAACAAATCATTGATAAAATAATTTTATTGGTAACATCGGAGTAATGACCAATACGATAAATAACAACGTATAATGTATAAATTGATTTTATCATAGCATTCATGCCACGAATAAATTCAATGTGGTTATTTGCGGTTTAACCCACAGCCAAACTCCCTAAATTGAATATTTGAATGATTTTCCAAACTTTACCAATAATTTCAAGTATTTAGTATTCAAAAAAGATCTGTCAATATGAATTTGTGTACAAGTTTTTGACAGGAATGATCGTAACAAAAAATGCGGTTCTTCGATCTGACTCGAAGTATTTTCACTTAATTTGCTCAGATTAATATTATTATATCGCTTTATTTTGCTTAAAAAGAAAATAATTAATGATAGTATATATCGAAATATATAGTGTGTAACGAACTCTGTCAATTCTACCAATTTGACATAATTTTTTGTATAAATTCAATATAACGGTAAATTACTCGGATTAACTTGTGTTTTTATAATATTATTAAGGCTGATTTAAAATCTATCGATAATATAAAAAGGTTTTGGAGAGTAGATTGAGTTTATTTCGTAATTAAGTCTGAAAAAATCGTTTATTTATCAAAGAGGTATTGATCAATATAAACTGTTTATAAACCGCTATCGAGAGTAGGTTCTGTGCCACCTCAACTATGCGTTCGTTCCTAAGAAAAAAAGCAATAAACTATACAATCTCAAATTCGAACCGAAAACATCTATCAAATTCGGGACATTTATTCAAAAAATTCAGAGGTCTTTATTCAACATTTTCCTCAGAAAAATTTCTTTCAAGATTATTTGTATGGGCAATAACCTTGATGATCTGGCTAACTGCATGCCTTTTGAACTTAGAGGCTATTTGTTTCAAAGGCTTATTGGCGTTGGATCATCTTCTCATGTATTTGAAGTTTATAGCATCAAATACAAACAAAAATTTTCAGCAAAGGTCATGAAATTAGAGGACTGCTGTTTAGATGAAGAAGGAAACCTATTAGAACCAGAGATACATGCCCTTATGAACTTAGATTCACCAAACATCATCAGGATTTACGAATTTTTTGTATATTCGAATTTTCTCTTCCTTATTTTGGAATACTGCCCAAAGGGAACTATCCTTGATGAGGTTAATCAGTTAAAAGCAATCCCGCCAAGGAAAAATCGAAGCTATGTTATCCCAATTTGTCAAGCTATTCAATATTGTCATTCCAAAGGAATCGCACATCGCGATATAAAGCCAAGTAACATATTTATAGATTCATATGGTCGTCCAAAGATTGCAGATTTTGGGTTATGTGCTCTTTTACTCCCTAAGCAACAACTTCACACAATTTGTGGATCAATTCCATACGTTGCTCCTGAAGTACTTAGTGGAGAAGCTCACGATCCGTTTAAAGCCGACATATTTGCGTTAGGTGTAACCCTCTATCAAATGGCCACTGGTGAACTTCCATATGATAACTACTACCAAAATTATCGCGGTTTTCCATTATATGTCAGTACAAATTATGTTGATTTTGTATCCAAAATGATCAGTATTGACCCAACCAAGCGCCCTTCTATGCAAGAGATTCTCGAATATCCGTATTTCAAAGAAGGAAACACATCTACAAAAATTATTCGGAGAAAATTTAGTGCAATTTCTCCATCTAATCCATCTTTAAGTTTTAACAGAGTTATTGACAGATCAAAACTTAGTAATCCATTATTCATGGATAAGTCCATGCATCATCATAATTCATCACTTAAGCATATCTTCAAATCTCAGAGTTATACATTTAAGAATGACGAACATAATGCTTCTTCATGACTCAATCATTGACAATGAAATTTCGAATGCTGATTACACTTTCCCAAAAAAGACGTTACGCGTTTAAATGTAAATATAAAATCATCAAAAATTGAATGATGCTCAGAAAAATTGAAATGAAAAAGCGGTTAATTCAATTAACATTTTATCTAATTGAAAGGAAGCCAATTTTCTTAGAAAGTTCGATTCCTTCTTCCGATTCTTGATAATTCGGAATATGGAGGTCTGGATCTTTCGATACGATGGAACGAACTCGTTCTTTCATTCTCTGTTTTTTCATTTGTAAATCGGGATCATTTCTAGCAAGAAACCGCGCATTTATAAGGAAGTCTCTAAGGGTCATAGAGAAAAGCTCTTTCTCGATTGTGCATTTCAGAATTTTCTGAATTTCATCTGGTTGACAGTTTGGAATTATTCCATAAATAATAGCTATCACATCTTCCCACCGACTTTTTATGTATGTGCTTGTGAGAATCGTTTGTAAAGCCATTGATATTGTGAATATTGATGACTTATATTGGACATCAAACGCAAGTCGAAATAGGAAATCGACCATCTTTAATCCTTGTGTCTCGAAAAGGCGAAGTTCAGCATCTCTTCCGATAGTGGTTCCAACTTCATTGAATAATTGTGATAACTTCGTAATTAAGTGGTCACAATTTTCAAATTTCTGTACAATATAACCTTTTGTTGTTTCAATCAAAAAATTTATCGCATCATCATCTAATTCCATCACATATAATGAAATTAGGTTTGTAATCAAATTCCCAACAGCAAAAGGGAAACCAGGGAAGCAGATTCGACCGTTTAGCATTTCAATAGTTGGCAAAATCAACTTGTCCTTCAAAAGTGGCAAGTGAATTCCCTCTTTCCCAATGAACTCCAAATGCGACGTGAAAAAGTTTACGGTCTCCGGTGTTCTTTCGTCTGGTGGTAACTGGAGGAAGTCATCTAAGAAACAGCCGTATGCTACTTCTAAGATGGAATTTAAAAGTTGGGGATTTTCTTTGTTATAATATTCCATTTGAGAAAATATATCAATTATACAATTCTTTGCATTTCGAATGACTTCATAAAATTGATTGTTTTTCTCATTAGGTGGAAATGACCTTAATGAAGCACTAAGCATTTGAAACAAATTAGCAAAATTACCAATTTGAGTTTGGAAATATTGTGTATAAGTTTGTGTACATGAATTAGTCAAAGATATTTGAGCTCGTAATAGCACAAAAAGTTGTGAGAAATCAAAGTAATTATGATTACCTAATTTCATAATAACTCCTTCGAATTGTTGTGCCACAAAAGATACTAATTGTACCATTCGTTCTTGTTGCATTATGCTCCCACTCATTGAAAAAGATACTGCAAAATAAAGATCAATCGCATTATCCTCATTCAAATTCTGTAAAACCGCCGGCAAACATTCAAAAAGTGAATCGTAAATTGAATTTGATGTGTTGGCGTCAAATGCAAATAAAGCTTGCTGCGCTCCATGGAGTAACTTCCTCATTGATATCAAAGTGGCATCTTTTACCATTTGTGAGTCAGACATTAAAGAACTTACCATTTTTTCAACAACGACTCTAAGTAATTGTGGATATAAAGATAGAAAAGAATAACATTCTGAACAAAGATAATATATGCCCATGATAAGTTGAGAATGTATATTAGGATCAGGAACATCATTACATATTTGAAAAAGAATTTTAAAGACTTCGACTAAAAATTGATTCTTTCCGGAATTATTATCGACATTAGCAAAACATGCTAAGGAATAACATAAATGAATTGCTGCATCATAATTTAAATTAGATTGAAGCTCGCTAAATATTTCTTCGACAATTTGATATGCAACTTCAACCTTGCGATTAATTAACATCGACAAAACACATGTCGATGAAATACAAAAATCCTCTGTCTCACTAATGCGGGTAACCTTCTCACCATTTACGACAACATCCATTGGCTCATATGGGATTGGCATTTTCAACAAATAATTTCGAAGAATTCGAGCATAGATTTCATCAAGATAAAAATTACCGGAATCAATAATTGTTATCCAAAACTCACTACAAAATGATTCGAAAAATTCCTCATTTAACATATCTGTTATATCTATCATTAGATTTATAGTTTGATGTAAAATTGGAGCGTTTTCTTCTTTCACTAAAATATTAGTATAGTCATTAAAAAAGGAATTCATGGCATCAAAGAAACTCGTCATGAAGTATTTGTCATCTTTGATAAGTTCCGGAGCACTTTTTATTATGTTTATGACGGAGTTTACAACAATGCCAAAAATTGGAAATGTCCTATCGTTGTATTGAAATGGTATGAAAATATTGTGAAGAGATTCTGTTAAAACCGGTATCGCATAGAGTGAAATTTCACTCCCTGATTCCACAAGAGAAACAATAAAGTTTATCAACGTGGATTCAAAAAAAAGCTCAAACCGAGTCCACCGAGGAAGAAAACTGATGGCCCTGAGAGCAATTTTGGAAATTTCGAGATCATTAATATTTTGAATAACAAACATGACAAAGTTGGAGAGTTGAAGAAAGAAATTGTCTGTAATTGCTTTCCCCATTTCAAAAGCTTTACTGCTCATATCTGAGTCTGTACTATCTTTATATAATTTGGAAAAAAATTCTGAAAGTAAATTGAGACATCTTTTGCATTTGATATTATCTGTTGCTTCTTTAAGAAAGTCGTTAATACAGCTGAACCATATTTGAGGAAATTCGTAATACAAAATTTGAATTAAAGTTGACGAGGATTTTTGTGCTAAATAGTCCGAAAATGAAGAATTAAAAGTTACAAACATGAGAAGTGTTTTGATTTGATTTCTTATTTCTTCTGTTAATCCAAACCAATTAATTTGGATAACTTTTGAAATTGATTGGATGGCAGCAAACTTTCCTATATCTGGACAATTAGAATTAATTATTTGATCTGAATAAAGAAAAGAATCTTCTCTTTCTGTGAAATGATAAAGAATTGCATTTGCATTTTCGGAAGACAGAATCTCGGTAGGATTGTGCGCACAATTTGCAACGTAGCAATAAAGATTGATATCGACTGGAACGCCTGGCTTAATTAAATCTTCCATTTCCATCTCTTGATTCAACCGCACTATAAAGTATTGAATATTATGGTGCTATCTAAATTCTAAAAATGAATAGTTTACTCAATAGAACCTTCATTGGAAAGCGAATCTGCACTGTATAAGATATATTTGATCGTGTTCGTTCTTTGATAAAGTTATCCTTTCTTGTAAAAAATAATTTTTTAGGACAGGTATTGAAAAAGCTAAAATTTTTTAAACATTTGCTCAAGTCTGAAAGCTTTCCTTAATTTGAATTTCATGTACACATATTCTTTCTTGCTTTTGATGTTTGTAAATTTCACATACGGTGTAGTAGAGAATATTATTTAAATTCAGTAATAATTCCACACTGATTATTGTTAATGAAACCCTATGTTGTATTTTCGGTATCCCTTTATGTCTTTTCCTTAACCTCCTGAACAAATGGAATACAAATATTTAATGCACAGTACGAATTACCAACTTGTTCATTATGATCAGGTTTTAGTATATGCAAAAAATGTGCTAAAACATATCATAAAGTTCATAACTAATCTGAAGCGAAAAATCCTTCGCCTTGTTTTGTGATTGTGGAGCAGGTCATGGTATTAACCCATACAAATTAATGAAGAGAAAATCTAATGATAAAGAGTGATGCGACATAATTGTGAATAAATTAATCTTTTTATATATGAATTGATTGCTCATTTATGTAAACCAGCTAAATAACAATAATACAATTTTAATATTTCTTTAATAAACATATACTTAAAATACATAAACACAAGTTTAACGTTACAACTTTTAGCAACATTTAACAACTATCACAAATATTCAATAACATAAATTTTTCTTCTCTTTATTTGATAAACATTTTTAAATGCTGGAAAATTATATAATGCTATTACTCGAACCATTTGACCTGAGTAACACATGGTTCAATGTTATGCAATGGTAATATTGGGAGTTATGGGATGTCAAGCTATAACACTGCAATGGCAAATGCATTCTTTGAAAGAGCAAAAGAACTTCGAGCTCAAGGTAGATAAATAAACATTTTTAATTCTCAGTTTTATAAATTAGCAAATATGTTTGTTCAAGTTATTTCCAAAGCAGTTGATTTGACAAACCAGGGAGCTGTGGGTTATAAATTGAGGTACTTGTTTGTTAATGGATATGTCTTTGTGATAACACGTTCTCATGAGGAAGAATAACTTTTGGTTATTTCCTTACAAAAAATGTATATTAAAAAGCATTTGATAAACACATAATTAATGACGTGCTAATCTAAACGGTTTCTAATAAGAGGAAAGCATGATAATACTTTTCTAAATAAAAATCGGGCATTCTGATTCATCAAATAAGATGAATGAATATATTTGAACGATTTACTTTAGAGTAAATCTCATAATTTTCCCCAAATTGAACCAAAATATCTTTATAAATCATCTCGACCCTGTGGAGTTTTATCGATTTTAAATATTACATAATTTTGCATATATAATCATTATTCAAATTATGAAAAAAAAGCAATGAATTTTTGACCTCAATCATTTTAAAAACAAAATTCTTCTGTATTTATGTATAAAAATGCTAAATGTTTTGAATTTTAGAAAAATAATTCATATAAATTTTTTATTTATATTTTTGTAGCATATTTATGATAGCGATATTTCCTTTTTTAGATGCATGTGTAAAAGCTGTTTCCTTTAATTATAATAAATTCCAAATTATATTTTATGATTTTAATTATTTGATATGAAATTCATATAAATTATTTTAATATCATTTAAATTTATATCAAGATCATCTTTTTTTAAAAGTAATTTAATAACATTTATATTTCCATTTTCAATTGCTTTTATGAGTGCTGTTTTAATAAATTTAAAGAAATTCCAAATATTATTTCGAAATCCAAAAAATTTTATAGATATATTATATGAAAAATATATAAATTTTTAGTATTAATATCAATATTTTTTTGTTTAAGTAATATTTGAACGATTTCCTCATGACCATTAATAGATGCCCAAATTAGTGCTGTATTCTCTAATTTAAATAATCTCCAAATATTATTTTCGATCACAAAATGATAGATTAAGTCATTATGTTATTTATTTGAATATCTTTAATGTTAATATTAATTCTTTTTTGTTTAAGTAGAATTTTAACTAGATCAATATTTCCATTTTCTGATGCCCATATAAGTGGTGTTTTAATTATTCAATTTATTCATATAATATCCAATAAAATCATAAAAATATTTTTTGATATTCGCTGTTATTCAAATTAATATCTTTTGCATTAATATCAATCCCTTTTTGTTTAAGAAGGATTTTAACTAGATCAATATTTCCATTTTCTGATGCCATTATAAGTGACGTTTTAATTATTGAAATTAAATTCCGAATTTAATTAAACTATATCAAAATTACAATAGAAATATTCTATAATTTAATTAAGTATTTTTTTCTTGAATATCAATTCCTTTTTGTTCAAGAAGTAATTTAACTATTTCTGTATGACCATTTTCAGATGCATACATAAGTGCTGTCCTAAATATTTTAAATAATTTCCAAATATTATATTGAAATCCAAAATTATTAAATCAAATATTATACAAAACTAATATATATCTTTAGCATTAATATCTATTACTTCTTGCTCAAGAAGTAATTTAACTATTCCTATATGACCTTTTTTAGAAGATTTCATGAGTGCTGTTTCAAATAATTTAGGTAATTTCCAAATATTATTTTGAAATCCAAAATTATTAAAATATATATTAAATAAAACAAATAAAAACTTTTAGTATTAATATCAATTCCATCTTGCTCAAGAAGTAATTTAACTATTTCTAAATAGCCATTTGAAGATGCTTCAATAAGTGATGTTCGAAATATTTTAAGTAATTTCCAAATATTATCTCAAAATTCCAATATATTTGGTTAAAGACCAAATAAAACAAATAAATATCTTTAGCATTAATATCAATTCCTTCTTGTTCAAGAAGTAATTTAACCATTTCTGTATAACTATTTAAAGATGCACAAATAAGTGCTGTACTAAATAATTTAAATAATTTCCAAATATTATTTTGAAATATAAAATAATTAAAATAAATTATTTCAAATAAAACAAATAAATATCTTTAGCATTAAAATCAATTCCTTTTTGTTCAAGAAGTAATTTAACTATTTCAGTGTGACAATTCCAAGATGCCAATATAAGTGCTGTTTGAAATAATTTAAATAATTTCCAAAAATTATTTTTGAATTCTAAATTATTAAAATAAAAATAAAATAAAACGAATAAATACCTTTAGCATTAATATCAATTCCTTCTTGTTCAAGAAGTAATTTAACTATTTCTGTATGACCATTTTTAGATGCCCATATAAGTGCTGTTTCAAATAATTTAAATAATTTCCAAATATTATTTTGAAATTTTAAATTATTCAAATAAATTTCAAATAAAACAAATAAATATCTTTAGCATTAACATCAATTCCTTTTTGTTCAAGAAGTAATTTAACTATTTCTGTATGACCTTCTGAAGATGCCAATATAAGTGCTGTTTGAAATAATTTAAATAATTTCCAAAAATTATTTTGAAATTTTAAATTATCAAAACAAAAATAAAATAAAACGAATAAATATTTCGAGCATTAATATCAATTCCTTCTTGTTCAAGAAGCAATTTAACTATTTCTGTATGATCATTTTTAGATGCCCATATAAGTGCTGTTTGGAATAATTCAAATAACTTCCAAATTTTATTTTGAATTTTCAAATTATTCAAATAAACTTCAAATAAAACAAATAAATATCTTTAGCATTAATATCAATTCCTTCTTGTTCAAGAAGCAATTTAACTATTTCTGTATTATTATTTCTAACTGCTATATGAAGTGCTGTTTTAAATATTTTAAATAATTTTCAAATATTATTTTGAAATATTAAATTATTCAAATAAATTTCAAATAAAACAAATAAATATATTTAGCATTAATATCAATTCCTTTTTGCTCAAGAAGTAATTTAACAATTTCTGTATAACCTTTTGAAGATGCTATCATAAATGCTTTTTTAACATTAATTTTGATTGCCTTTTGCTTGAATAAGAACTTATATATTTCTGTAGAACTAAAATTATATATAATTTGTAAATAAAAAAATTAAATAAAACAGCAACAAATTAATGATATAAAACTAAATATAAACTAATGAATCATCATCATTACTTTTAATCAATATAAATTTATTTATAAGAATATATTTCAAAAGTTCTTTATTTCTTGGAATTAAAATCAAACTTAAAACATTTTTAGGGATTTTATATGTATTATTTTTTACAAAATATTTAAAAAAAAATATATTTCCCGTTTTAATAGATGTTGAAATAAGTTCCTCTAGATTTTTATTATCTTTATTGATTAAAAAGGAAAGTATTTCATAATTATAATAAAAAACACATTTTGTTAATAAATCATTATACATAATATTTCCTAATTTATTTTCATAAATATATTTAAAGATATCATTTCTATGAAACAATATTGCTGTTTCATATGCTTTATCAAATGATGAATGATTTTGTTCACATAAATGAATGATTTCTTCATTTCCACTTGCAACTGCATATTTACCTGTATTTTCTACTTTTGCATTATTTATAAGTAAATATTTAAAACATTTAACTGAAGAAAAAAATGCTGCATAATCAATTAATGTAACATTATCTTCGTTAATGAATGAACATCTTTCATAAAGTGATGGCTCAATTGTTTGATTAAAATTAAAATTTGTTTGTGACGATATTTCTTGAAGTTTTTCTATATCATCATTTCGAATTATTTTTGCAATTTCATTTGGATTATGTCCTTCTGTAAGTAATTGCTTATGAAGTTCAAAATCATTCTTTGAAAGAGCTTTGTAATTATCTAAAGTTGATTGTAGAAATTGAGATTTTATATTTTTAATTTCTTTTTTTCTTTTATAATGAATAAATAATAATGAGTTTATACTTCTGATCTTTTTGTTTTCAATTATTTTATTTTCCATTAATCTTTCAAGAATATAATTCGATTCTTGTGTATTATAATTATAAAGAAAATCTGTAAAAATATTAATGATATTATCTTCTTTCGTTTCATTGTTTGTATCTTTTTTTTGATTATATAATTCTTCTTCTTTTATTTTAAATAATTTTATATATTCAAAAATTAATTGAACATTTTCATTTTCCATCACAAAATATGAATAAAGTAATTGACAAATTACAAGCTTAAATGAATATGGATATTGCTGAGTTATAAAATATAATGTTGACTCAACTGTTTCTGGAATATTATTTTCGTTCATTTTAAAAATATCATCTTCTATTTGTTGTAATATTCCTATAAAATCTTGATTTTTTTCTTTGATTTGAGCTTGACTATTTCCCATTTGTCCTTTTTAATTGCTGGGATAGTGTAAAAATGTTTTTGAAATACGAGGTAGCCCCAAAATACCTATAGACTTTCACTTTTTAGCTAAAAAGTCGTATCGGATACATTCATCACAACCTCTGAAAAAGTTTTAGAAAAGATTTTCTTTAATTTGATAATGATAAATAATTAAAATAATGTTACATTTTTTTATTATTCAAATAACTAAATACAAAATTTTTCATTGAATTACATTTTACTAATTTAATCTGCCTTTTCAACGCGTGGTCTAATGAATGTTCACTATTTGGTGATGGATCATTTCCTTGCTGCATGCTGATAAGTAGATTGCATAATTGGCTTCAGTTTACTTTCGAATTCCTTTTGCTTGGCTTTGAATGCAGCGACGTCTGCGTCTTGGTACAACTCGATCCATGCGAGTGTGTCATTGATTTCCTGTTGATTGTGTCCTTATCTGCTTGTGACAATGCGTTAGCCAAATGTTCTTTATTTAATGAGTTACGTACGCCGAAGCGTGGTCCTGGCAGAATACCTGTTAAATCGAATGTACCAAGTAAGCCACATGTTCGTGAACGTTCTCCTTCATAAACTTTAATTGTGTAGTTGAAAATTGTGATGATATTTAACTTCTCAGCTGGTATTGTTGTGCTTCGTAAAATTAGAACTGTCATCATTCCGTCCTTAATTGAGATACCTAATGAAAGTGGTACAACATCGAACAATAGAATATCTTTTACTGTAAGTGATGGATCTCCTTTGTTAATTGCTGCCATATGCAACTGCTTCATCTGGATCAACACCACTACATAGCTGAAACATTTAAACACATTAAATACTTGATGAACCTGAAACATTCACCACATGGTTCAAGCTCCATAATATATTGTATCTATTTTGCCATCAATATACCAATTGATCATTTAATTTTTGATGTATTTATGCGTATGCATTTATTAAAACATATGAATATATCCAAGAAGTTGACTAAAAGTACATCGCGAAATTTACTTTTATAAAATGCTCACAAGAAAAAATCGAAAATAATATTCTAATTTTATTGTAATTGGAATTTGACTAAATCAGCATAGAATCCGTTCTTCGCTAAGAGTTGCTGATGTGTGCCTTCTTCAAGGATATGGCCATTTTGGAACACCAAAATTCTGTCTGCGTTTTTCACAGTTGCCAATCTATGTGCAACCATGATAGCCGTTTTTCCGTGCCTAAACTTTTCGAGCGATCCTTGAACTAACCTTTCGCTTTCTGTATCGAGTGCAGCCGTAGCTTCATCGAGCAATAAAATCGGAGCATTTGCTAATATTGCACGTGAGATACAAATACGTTGTTTTTGTCCACCACTTAAACTTGTTTGATGAACAACTGATGTGTATTGATTAGGGAAATCCATAATAAAATTATGTGCATTACCAACTTGCGCTGCTTTAACAACTTCTTTTTTAGTCGCATCTTCTTTGGATAATTTAATGTTCTCTAAAATTGTCATTGAATATAATACAGGCGTTTGTGGAACAATCGAAATATATGAACGAAGACTAACAGGTGAAAATTCCTTAATGTCTTTTCCATCAATAAGAATTTGGCCACTATCAATTTCATAAAATCGTTGAATTAATTGAAGTGTTGTTGACTTACCACATCCACTTTCTCCGACAAATGCAACAGTTTCACCTGCATTGATCTTAAAACTCAAATGTTCAACTGCATAATTCTTTGTGCCCTCATATTTGAAGCAGACATCTCTGAACTCAATAGTGCCCTTAACGTTCTCTAACGTTTTCCCTTCTTTGCGGTTAACGTTCGGCTCCTCTTTCAAAATTTCAATGATCTTAGCCGCCGAAACCGCCGCTTTACTCATTTCTTCAGAAACAGAAAAGGCAAGTGTTAAATTAACAACTGCTTGAATCATTGTTATGAACATAATGAATACACTTCCTGTTTCATAACCATAATATGGAGTTTTAATAATTAAATAACATCCATAATAAATAATTAAAGCAAGCATACAATGTGCTAAAAGAGCAACAATACAATCTTTGATACCTTGAGCAATACTAGTTTTCTTGAAAATTTTATCAACTTCTATAAGATCTTTGTGATATAAATCAGATTCATATAATTCATTATCAAAAGATTTAATGGTTCTAAAGGATGAAATTACTTCTTCGGCTTTGTTAGCTGCAGCAGATGAATTATCGTTATAATCAATCCAAATTTTATCAATAAGTTTATTTCCAATTATATAAATAATAACGCATAAAACAACGATTGCAGCTCCAGGTAAGGTTGCACGCCAACACTTTACAAAACTTAAGATAACACCAGCAATTGATCCGACACCCATATTTACTGCTTGGAATAATTTGTCCACATAAATGTCATGAACTATTGTTAAATCCTGAGAAAGTCTTCCAACCATAATACCTGTAGGTGTTTTATCAAAATAATTAATTCCCATTTCTAAAAATTTCTTATAAACTTTTTTTCTAAATCCTGCTATTATATAAGCAGCTGTCCACCATTTTACTTCGAATGTTATTGGTGTAATGATTTCATAAGCAATGTAGTAATAGATCATGTTCATAATAACAGGTTTAAAATTATCAAGGAAATTGTCTCCTGTTAACGTATTTACCACATCTCCTAAGAATATTGTAAGAATAATTGGCATACATCCTTGAATTGCTGCAAGTACAAACAATGTAACAAATTGTGCTTTGTGATCATGATAACTTATTAAACGAAAGAACTCACCACCTCTCCTAAGATTTTTGTCTTCTTCATTTACCACACTTCTGAATATTGTTACTGGTGGCATTATGAAAAATGTGAAGCATTTTTGGGCCAAATCGTTTTGTAGTCAAATCGGTTGTAATCTATTCAAAGGGTACAAAAATTCAATTAAAATTTGAAAGTTTTTCATAGAATTTCATGACCATCTTCAAAGAAAGATTTAATGTCTCGTAAATATTCCTCAGAGTTTAGTTCAATAGATACAACTACAATCTCAAAAAAAAGCTTCCGGTGACTTAGATCCAAAGAAAGAAATGAAAGCAAGACTTAAATTATATGGAATGTTAATGAAATATAAAAAAGCTGTCATTGGTATATTTCATTCATTTATATTTGATGCTGCACCAATAATTACTTTTACATTTTTAGGTAAAGTTATTACATGTTTAGGAATTCATTTTTCATCAAATGGAGAAATTGATGTTTTTGGTGATATAGAAAACTATTCCTTAGCTTTATTAGGTGTAGCTATTATTTTATGTGTGTGTAAATTTTTTGATAGTTTTCTATGGATTCGCGTAGGATCTGAATTTACTACAGATTTAAAAGCAAAAGTTTTTGACAAATTAATGAGAAGCGAAGTAACGTATTTTGATGTTACATCGATGGGACTATATTAACATTATTAGGAGAATCACAATCAATTCAAGACAATTTTGGCATTACGAAAGGAAATCAGTTTCAATATATCGGACAAATGCTTTCAGGTTTTGTCCTTACGTATGTTTTTGCATGGAAAATTGGACTAATTATCACATGCATTATACCGTACACAGTATTTTTCATTTTTATATTCAGTAAATTTATTGATCGCCATATTAACTTACGCTTTATATATGTTTCTGAATCAATGACAATCGCCGAAGAAACGTTATCAACAATTCGAACTGTCCGAGGGTTTAATCGTGAAGATTCCGAATATAAGCGATTTTCGGATAAAACTGATTTATCAACACGCGAATATAAAAAGTTTGGTCTATTTTTAGATACAATGTATTACATAGTATTAATTGGATTATGGGTTATCTTAGTCGGTAATTTATATTAAGGCGCGTTATTAGTCGATAAAGGCGAATTAGATTCAGGCACATTAATGTCTGTGTTTGGCTATATGACATTTGGCTCATATTCAATCATTAATTTACAAACATCATTACAAGGAGAACAAAAGGCGATTCATGCAGGCTCAAGACTATTAGAAATGATTGGACATGAATCATCGATACCATTTGAAGGAGGAGAAACATTAGAAGACTTTAAAGGTCGAATTGAGTTCCGAAATGTTTCATTTAAATATCCAACACGCGATGCGTTTGTATTAAAGAATGTATTTGTTATTAAGCCTGGTCAAATGGGTGCTTTAGTTGGACATTCAGGATCAGGGAAATCGACATGTGTACAATTGCTCGAAAGATTTTATGATGTAACAGATGGACAAATATTATTAGATGGACATGACATTAAAACTTTAGATCCGCATTGGTTACATCAAAAAATTGGATTAGTATCACAAGAACCGATTTTGTTCCAATTAAGTATTAAAGATAATATTAAATATGGAGTTAGAGATGCAACTGATGAAATGATTCGAGAAGCTGCTGAAAAAGCAAATGCATTAAAATTCATCGAAAAATTGGATGGAAAATTCGACTATTTCGTTGGTGAAAAAGGCGATACACTGAGTGGTGGACAAAGACAAAGAATTGCAATCGCAAGAGCTTTGATTAAGGATCCGGTGATACTGATTACTGATGAAGCAACTTCTGCTTTGGACGCTGCAAGCGAAAAGAAAGTTCAAATTGCATTGGACGAAGTAATGAAAAATAGAACTGCTGTTGTTGTGGCGCATAGATTAAGTACTATACGAAACGCAAATGTAATTTATGTGTTCGATGCAGGAGAAATCGTCGAAGTCGGAAATCATCAGTCGCTGATTGAGAAGAAAGGACATTACTACGAGTTAGTGAAAAGACAACTTGAAGAAGGAACAAAAAATCAAAACGTTAAAGTTAAGGCTAAACCTAAAGAAAGAAGTGAAGAGTCATCAAGTAGTTAAGTTATCAATCTCCTAATGATTAGAAAATTATATTACTTAATGTTCAAGTAGGAATCGCAAGAAGCAGAAAATGAATTCAAAGCGAACGTTAAATAATTTCAAACGTTCTGCGATTTTCCGTAATCTTCTGAAAAATTTGTCATTTCTAACGACTTTTTCATAAATTTACTTTATAAGTTGCTTACGGATTTGAAAGGAATTAAATGTATCGGATTTTTCGATTTTGTAAACCATTTGCATGCAAATGTAATCGTTATTCAATTTTTTCGTGTTTGTGAGAAAATATTTGGCATTTTTTTTTCAGGTTTTGTGATTGAAAAAAACAGTCGATATTGTATGGTTTACAAACGCCATTGTTTTGAAAGTGCTGCAAAGTTACAAAAAATTTTTAAGTAAATCCATACTTTGCATATGCTTGGTTTGTTTTATCTCTCAAGCAATATTAAGTATCTCATGTTTTGTCAACAAATACATCAAATTGTCTGGTTAGGAATTCCATTTTTTATTCTCAATTTATTCTATAAACATAATGTTTCCAATAATAAAAAAATGAGTTTGAAGTGCTACCATCGCTTCTATTTCTTTACTTATTTTTTTATTCTATTTTTGTCACACGCAATTGAAATTTTCGATGATTCAACAGGTACTTTGACTATTAATAATAATGATGATTTAAACGAAATATACAATTACCAAGAAAGCACCAAATACATTATAATTAATGGTGGAGAAAATGGAATCACTGAAATTTCAACTTTTGCTTTCCATACTTGGCCTTTGTTATATTCAGTTGAAATTGGTGATTCTGTTAAAACTGTGGGTACCTATGCTTTTCAATATAGTCCAATAGAAATAGTTAAATTCACTGAAGGACTGGAAACAATCGAACAAGCTGCATTTATGTATTGCAATTTAAAAAACGTTGTTATTCCAAATTCAGTAAAGAAGATAGCGATGAATGCTTTTAGTAATTGTTATCGTTTAGAATCTATTATACTTGGAGAAAATCTCGAAGAAATTGGTGTAACTGCATTTTCTTCGTGTTCTTCGTTGCCTAATATTACAATACCAAAATCAGTTGCTTCAATTGGATTTGGGTGTTTTAATCAATGTTCAAATCTTCGTTTTATCAAAGTTGCAAGCGAAAATCCTTATTATTCAAATTATAATGATGGTGTTCTTTATAATAAGTTATTGACAACTATTGTTTGTTATCCAGCTGCAATTACAAATAAAAGTATTAAGATTAATGTAAATGAAATTGGGCGAAATTCGTTTTATATGTGTAATTCACTAGAAGAAATTGAGATTTCAGGTTCAGATATTATATTTAATAGTTATGCAATTTATTCATGTTCGAATCTGAAATCAATTATTGTAAAAGGTAATATAATTGACATAGAATCATATGTATTTAATCATTGTCGAAATCTAAAATGTTTTTATTATTATGGCGATTCAAATCCACAAGTAACAACAACTTCTTTTACAGGATGTTCAATAGATAAAGTTATGGTATTAGACACATATAATATTGATTGATGGTACTTTGGAAGTAGTACATGCAACAGCATTAGAAGGGTGCAATCCATGGCAATTATCGACACAAACATTTTCGATGTTGTCCACATTATCTAAGTCAAATACATATACAAATACATTTTCTATATCAAATACGTATACAAAATCAAATACATTGTCTATGTCAAATTCATTTTTGCAATCAAATACATTTTCACATACATTCATTAAATCAAATACATTTTCTAAGTCGAATATAACGATTTCTAATGAGCATTCACTAACGTTAACTATATCAATTTCAATTACACAAATGGTAATATATAATTCATTTATCTCAAACACATTATTTCTTACATTAATTAATTCACTTTCCACATATATTTATACTGAATTTATATTTTATAACTATACGATACATAAATATTTTACATATTATACATATTATTCTAATTTCTTTACAACTTCAAAAAATACACCACAAGAGCAACACAACATACAAAACAATCTTTTAATTGGAATTATATGCGGTGCAGTTGTTGCTATTCTTTTGATTGTCAGTATTATTATTTTTGTAATTCGCAAAAGTAAAAACCAAAATTTAAATTCGGAGAAAATTTCAAGAGATTTTTCAGATAGTTCAAGTCAAGACAAACATATGAACGAAGCTCTCGACGTGTATTCTGCGAATGAAAATGACAAATGGATTTAAAATTTCATAGAGACTCATTATGAAATGATTCGTTATCAAAAGAAAATATTTAATTTCATATTTATTGTAAACGATTTAAGTCATTTTTCTCATATAAAATATTTCTAAATATTAACTCCAAAAAATTGCTTAAGCGCATAGTGCGAAATAATACCGGCAAACAATCCAAGGAACGACGGAGTATCATTCTGTGAGATTAAGATGAATAAGACAGCGCAAATTCCGAACATGATTCCCATCATAAATCCGACCAAAAACTTGAGAAGTGGACTAATGGATGGTTGGTCGTCGTTTTCAAGATCTTCTGTGTTTTGTTCGATGTTATCTGTGTCATGATTTTGGTGATTAAGATTTAAATTTGGAATATACATTCGTAAGTCTTCAAGCGGATTCTCATGGTTAAATATTACAGGGAACCATTCTTCTTCAACTTCAATTCGTTCTTCTGGAGAAGCATCAGATGTTCCATGTAATCGATGAAAATTATTTCTAATTTCGGCAATTTGTTCTTGGCTATAGCTCATACGAGAAAGGCGATCGAAGCCACGAAGTTCAGTTTCGAGTGGTTCTTGTTTGGTGTCTTGTGGTTTTGCTCTGAAAAAAACATGAAGAGTAAATTCATCATATGTATCGATTTTAAGAACGTCTTCATTTTTATCAAGGATTCGTCCTCTGTATATAATACATATTGTTCTGTTATCAGGTTTCTTTATAGAATCATCATTTTGGATCATTTCAATTATATCACTTACCTTTGAATTTTGTTTTGGATGGAAGTCAACACGATTCCCTGTTGGTAGGAGTACATGAATTATTGGAAATTTTGGGGTTTCGCTAGGAGCAGCTTCTCCCATTTTAACTTTGGAAAAAGTGACAAAATTCGGTTTCCTGAAAAATCGACTAAAGATTGTCAAATTTGTTATCATGCACATTCATCAATTTCATTCAATTTTTATTGTTTTTTGTGGGAAATTAGTTGGTCATAAAAAAGAATGATTATGAACAAAACTCAGGGAATAAATTAAATTTATGCATAAATTTCTTGAGTAACTTGAAATACTGGAATTATGTTTTTAGTTTAAACTTTTGATTAAAATTTTTTTTATTAATAATATGATCGCTGAAAATTTATGAAACTTAAAATTTTATTCTAATTCCTTGCTACATATAATTTCACAAAAAATGGTCATAAGATTTATATTTTTGTTTAAGATTAATTGGAAATTTATTTTAAACGCCTCTTTTTTTTCAATCTTTAAAAGAAATTTAAATTTCACAAACATAAAAAATATCAGCAATTTTGATCTTATTATTTGTTTATTTCTTTAAATTATGTTTCTTGTAAATCAATTAGAAGTATTGAATAATTTTTTTTAGAAAGATAATAGTTTGATTTTTTTTGGTATGCTAAAGTAATTTTTTGCAATATTTATAATTTAATTGTTGCAACAATTTAATGTTTTCATTGTACAAAATACTTTTTATTTATATGAACAAAATTGTCTTCTTTGAAATCTTTTGCAAATGGACCTTCGTCAACACCGTTTTTAGAATATTCAATCAAAAAGTTATTTGTTTCGTTTTTATTTTCTTCAATATAATTCGATTCTTTTTCAAATATTTTTCGTTTATTTCGAACACAAATTGATATTATAATATGTGTTGTAATTCTAACAATTACTAAAATCAAAACTCCGATAATAATATAAATACATGTTTAGTCTTCAGTTTTTACATCATTATTTTCTGCAACAAAATAAAAATCCGGGTGAGATGTGAAATATTTAGAATAAATAATACGATATTGACGAATTTGTATCAGTAATCAATGATATTCATTCACTTTTTCAATCATCAGATTGTGAAAGGCTTAAGAGTTTATAGAACATAGCAATTTATATGTACGAATTATATGAAATTTGAAAAATTTGATGAATAGATTATAGCCCAAAAAATGGTGACAACAATGTCTGCTATTGTACTTGATACTAATAAATGTAAAGAAAGAAATTTCATGAGGTGCAAAAACCTCGGAATTTATTTCAGGATAGAAAATAACTTGGTCCTCCTCCTCCTCCTGTGATGATAAAATCGAAGCAGGATTCTCAACCCCACATCGTAACGGTTTTTTGAATGCTTTTTCAAACCAAAACGAACAATTGCAACACAAAAAACACAAACCGTTGTTATGGATTGAAATCGAAAAGCCAGATACCAAAAAATGAAATATGATGGACATTCTCAATTAATGGTATTATTAATTCATGTTGGCGCTTTAATCCTCTTGGTAAATTTCAACAAGCATGTTTTTATTCGAAGAAAATATAATTTTAATTATCTTACTGAAAATATAACAATGAGCATGCAATATGCATAACAAAAACATTCATAATATGCAAATTAATCGGATAAAATGCATAAAGAGTCAAATACCTTTACAAAAAACTCAAACAACATAAATCATTTACTGCAATGCGTTTCATTCAGCAATAACAACAACAACAATGTAATAGGCTTTAAGAATTTTATTTCTCCAAAATTATTAATTTCATATTTTTATTCTAAAATGACTGTAATCTTTCATTTCTGCCATAATATATATCATTTTAATGAAAGTTTTCAATGTTATTTATCAATAAATTGCAACAATAATATTCTTAAAATTCTACCAAAGATATTTAATGCATCAATTACTTTCATATATGCAAACATAACTTTGTTAGTATTTATATTTTTTACTTTCTTTTACAAAATGTATTTTAATCAGAAAAGCATTCATCAAAAAAACGAAGTTATTCTGATTCTATTGATTATATTTTTTGTTAATACAAAGCAATCATATGACGAAGAGACAAAAACACTCACAATATCTGATTCCATTGATTATTCAAAAGATTATATGAATGATACAGAACGTGTTATAATTATTAATGTTGGCGAGCTTGAAAGTAATGCATTCAGAGAATGGCCTTTATTAACAACAGTAATAATTGGAGAAACAGTTGAAAATATAAATAGTGGAGCATTTTCATCATGTAAACAATTAGAATATGTCCAATTTCCAGATAAATTAATGGGTGGAATTGGAGGTGGTGCATTTGCAGAATGTATTTCATTAAATAATATTACAATTCGTTGTAATACCATTAGTGGTAAAGCATTTTATCAATGTACAGGACTTGAAACGATAACTTTATATGAAGGCGTACGAAATATTGGCTCAGATGCATTCAGAGGATGTACAAACCTTGTGAATATTTATATACCAAGTTCTGTTACTTCGATTGGGAATCCATTTTTAGAATGTACAAAACTTCAATTTATTAATGTTTCAGAAGAAAATATTGGATATTCGAATTATGAAAATGATGGGGTTTTATATAATAAAGAAATTACACAAATTATTAGTTATCCGAATGGGAAAAGTAAAACATTTACAATTCCTAAATCAGTCATTTCTATTATGAATTATGCTTTTGCAAGTTGTAATAATTTATAAAGAATTTTTATTTGTGAAAATGTTCAATATATTAATTCATGTGCATTTGTTAATTGTACATCACTTTAATGTATTTATTTTAATGGAGAAATTTCACCAGAAATACGAAATGATGCATTTGTTAATATAAATGCGACAAGAGTTATGACAATAGAAACATATCAAAATGAAACATTTGGAAATATGGAAATTACTAAGGGAACAACACTTGACGAATGTCTCCCGCCAACACGCACATTCACTAATTCATATACATTTACTGAATCGGATTCACTAACTGCATCAGTTGCTCATTCATCCGATGAAACTTTATCTTTAACACATTCGTTCACTTTAACTCATTCATTATCTATTACACTTTCGATTACATTTTATAGTAAATACATAAATACAATTTCATTGTTAACATTTGAATCAACTTATAGTTATATATCAACAAATGTCATTTATTACGATTACACTGTTATATATTATTCGTCTTATTATAGTTATTATTCTGACTTTTATACATTAGTTGTCACTGATGTTACTCCAAAAGATAATTCGATATCAAATGAATTGTTAATTGGTATTATATGCGGCGCTATTGTGATAGTTTTGATAATTGTTGGAATTGTAATATTTATGATTAAATATCAAAATAAGAAGCGAAAACAAAATGAAGAAGAAATGAAGATTTCAGATGAAAATAATAATAAAATTAATGAAATAGATAGTACATTTTCAGTTGGTATTAATAATTCAAATATTGAAGAAGATCCATTTGCAGACGATTTCAAAGAAGAAAAATTTATAAGTCAGATATAAATAAACATATTTTGAGAACAAAATAATTTTATTTTCTTTATTAATTTCATAAAAGATAAATAATTGTTTATTTAGAGATTGGGTCTGCATGATCAGAAGCTATTTCACAATTTATACTAACAGAGTTTCCAATAAGTTCATAGAATGATTGCCAAAAGGTATCAACCCTTATTTTTAAAGATTGATATAACTTTGCTTCAAAAACGTACAACAACAGACATGTATGTTGTGCTGAAATTGAATGTTTTAAATGTTGACACCACTCTTTCAGACAGGAATCTACCTTCAATTTCCACATATTTCAGCCTTTCCTATTATGCCTCCTCAATTCCACATGAAGTAATACTTTAAATCCAAAAATTTATTTGGAGTTTCCATGCAAATTTCAATTCGAATTAATCGTACAATAAAGCTAAACGGAACCCTTAGTTTAATGTAATGTTTACAAATTTGGGGTTAATGTATACAATTTTTGAATTAAATTGAGAAGAATCCATCAATCAAAAAATCAACGAATAATCTTACAATTCTTTTTTTATCAGCAACA
This sequence comes from Histomonas meleagridis, assembly GCF_020186115.1. Taxonomy (NCBI): domain Eukaryota; phylum Parabasalia; order Tritrichomonadida; family Dientamoebidae; genus Histomonas; species Histomonas meleagridis. The sequence goes on from NW_027150809.1 coordinate 104,260, forward strand.
GGTATCTTTTCATCATCACCTGCAATCGTATCTCCATCTCGCATTTCAATTATTAAATCTCAATTTTCTAGATATTTTTCTCATGTAATTTTTAATGCAAATTTAAACATAAAAATGCGATACTCTTCATTCAAACACTTTCTTTTGACTCCAATAAGTATTCATAATTCCCAAATTGAGATTTCACAACATCAAGAAATCAGATCTAATTTGGAAATCAGTAATACCAAATTTTCAAATTGTAAAGCTTTATCTGAAATGCTAAATGAAGGTTCTGGTGGTGCTTTATTTATATACAACAGCAATGTCAAAATTTCTCAATGTGTATTTGAAGACAATTCAGCACTTTATGCAGGCGCTATAAATGGATATAAAAGTTCAATAACAATCGAAGAGTGTTCTTTTACTAACAATGAAGGAATTAACGATATTGGTTCAATCTGGTCAATGGGCGAAGATCCTAAAAAACATGAACTTCATATAACAAATTCAAACTTTACAAATAACAAAGCAAATCGTTTTGGTGCTATATGTTCGAACTATACAAATTTAATGATTTCCAATTGCTTATTTGAAGGTAACAGAGGAAATGAAGCAGTTGGAGCTTTAGGTATCATTGGAAGTGAAAGTGCTACAATTTCATGTACATCATTTATTGGTAATACATGTGGAAGATCTTCTTTTGAAGTTCCTTCGCCTACAATATGGATACAAGAAGATAAAGGAAATGGATTTAAGTTGAATCTAATTGGCGTTTGCTTCTTCGGTAATAAAGAAGATAACTCAATATTAAATGGAATCGCAATGTACACACAAAAGCAAACGCAAATAAGTTTAATTTATAATGAATTCGTTTGCTTCGATGGAGACAAAGAAAATTTCATCATGAAAACTGACAAAATCGTTTTAGAGGAATCCGGAACGGAATACATGCGAAGCAACCAACAAACCCAAAATGAATGCATCATGGAAATATATCCTCCAAGCGAAACATCAACAGAAGAAGAAAGTTCCACGTCATCAAGCCACGAAACATCCGAATCGCCAAGCTCATCGAGTGAATCATTAACCGAATCAAGTTCATCACATGAAGAAATCTCTACGTCATCTAGTGAAACATCACAGACATATAGTGAAATAAGTTCTTCCAGTGAACTAAGCTCTGAAACATCACAAGCATCGAGCGAAGAAAGCTCTGATTCATCAACAGGGTCAAGTTCGTCATCCAGTGAAACAAGCTCTGAGGCATCAAGCGAAGAAAGCTCGGAGTCGTCGAGCGAAGAAAGCTCTGAAGCTTCGAGCGAGGAGGCATCGAGCCAAGCGTCATCGCCTGCGCAAAATCCCGACATAAGCCTTCCGCTCGGACTGGGAATGGGTCTAGGACTTCTCCTGCTTTTACTTCTGTTACTTCTTTTATGCTGCTGCTGTAAGAAGAGATGTCAATGCTGCAAATGCTGCTGTAAGTGCTGCTGCAGATGTAAGAGAAGGAGGAAATCACAGAAAATTAGTGAAACAAATAATTATATCACTGAAGTGTTCATTGATGACAAAGTTGATTTTGATGATTATATCATATTCAATAACCCGAAATTTGTAAGACTTGATCCACTATAGAATGTGAATGATTTTTGTTGATCTTTATATCAGTAAAGGAATTTATAAATTCTTTTATGTATTCAAGAATTAGTGAATTATTAAAACCAAAAGAAATTTATTTATATCGCATATTAAAGATAAACTTTAATGTTGCTTATTAATTGATTTGCGAGGAATATTTTTTGAATTTGAGTTTAATTCAAGAAAAGAAAAGCAAAAATTCAAAAAAAATAAAATCTTTTTATATTAAAGTTAAAAACATTTTGTTGTAGGTTTTTAAAAATACGTTTAATTTGTACGTTAACTATTGATGAATGGAGAAATACAAAAAGAATGGGCTGAATGGGCTTTTAATAAATACTCTGAAAATAAGCAAAACTTAAATAGACATCAAATGAAATTGGCTGTTATTGCGTTAACTGGGATTAAACCAAAATTAGATAAGTCAATAAAAGAATTCACAAAAGAAGACTTGTTAAGTTTTTTACAGAATCTTTCTATGAAGTCAATTCTTGGTGATGCAAATTCTTTTTATGATAATTTTGATAAAGATGGAAAAGGTTTTGTCCAAATCGAAGATTTGATTGATGTAGCAAAAGATAATAAATCAGATGCAAAGATTGAAATAATTACAGAAGCGTTCGAAAGGGTTGATCAAGATCATGATGGAAGAATCCCATATGCAGATTTTTTATCTGTTATTAAAACAGGATTAGCTCAGTTAGGGGTACCCCAATGAGCGGCCGTTTGTCGAACAAGTAACAAAAAGCGAAAGATCATATTTACTTATGCTTCTGTGTATCCTTCCTTATTTTCATCGATAAATACATCGTATTTTGTCTTCCTCCAAAAGAATGCTGCAACAAGGTAGCCAATAAATAAACCGGCAAGAACATCATCTGTATGGTGTCTAAAATCACGAATTCGTGTGGCACCAATCATCAAAGCCAAAAGAATGAATAAAAGTCCAACAAAAGAAGAAACAGCAGGAAGTTTCTTGCAAAAATTTTGAATAAAACATCCAACTAAATAAAATGTTGACATTGATGTTGATGAATGCCCAGATGGCCATGACTTGTATTGGTTATCTCGTGTACTTTCCTTTACATTTGTACAGTCTTTGTGTTGCGTGTTATTCCCACATACTGCATAAACATCAGGACGAGGGCGTCCAGCATATCTTTTAAGAATTTCGGTGACCGACAAATTGTTAGCAGCTACAATGACAAAAACCCAAATCAAAGTGAAAACTCTGAAATCTACAAAATATTTTGGCAAAAATTTCAGTAATACGAGTGCAATAATCAAAATAACAATTGAAATAGATATACAAAGAAAGTTAAGAAGCCATGTTGGAACAATGTGGTGATCTACATGTGGAAACATTGAAAGAGAATCATTTTCAGGCACATATAATGGATACATTTTCATGGCAAATTGAATAATAACATAAATAATTATTGACACAACAGCGAGAATTAGATTTGGAATGTCTAATTTTTTAAGAATCAAATTCTTTTCCAAGGGCATTTTATGGGTTCAACTTTTTATATATATATTCAATTTTACAATTTTATGTTAAACCCCTTTTAATATAATAAACGTTCTTGATTTATGCGGTTAAATTTAGTCATGAACGATCAATTTCAACACAAAGACAGATTTAAATCATAATTTAAATTTTTATGTGTTATTGAGTGACTTAAATAAAACCAACAATTAGAATTGTTCAATTTATTAATTTTTCGTGATGTATCGAAAATCACCATAAGGAAAACCACAAATAATGGTTGATATAATATAATTGTTTTATGTAAAAATTATTCAACATATGCTTCTAAATTGAAGTTGCTGATGTAATAAGATTAAATTCAATTTATTTTCTATTTTTATCAAAACTTACAATAATTGCATTTCAAAGATAAAATTGAAATGCATTATTTTAATGAATAACATAATTCAATGATCAAAATTCTTCTGATTTTTATTATAAAGAGTATACATTAATTTCATTTATATCTATTTTATGTTTTTGTGATGTTTAAAAAATGTTTTTCGATTCACATGTCGCATCATTATATTTAAAATTTGTTGTTGCTTGAATGGAAAATATCTCTAAAATGTACGAAAAAATTTTGATAAAACCTTATAAATACAAAATATTGATTGTATTCTATTTAATAGTACTTCAAATTTTAAAATATCATTGTAGAATTTTTTGTAACAAATCGAAATAATATCATATGAAAAAAAATATTCAATTATAATAAAAATATTTCAATATTTTGATAATTTCAAAAAAATCAGTAAATTTGCGATTTCAATTTTTTTACAAAATTGTATTTATTAAGGTACCTCTGTAACATAGAAAAAATTTGGTTTGATTTTATTAAGGATAAGGTTCATTTTTTGGGAGATTTTTTTTTTTTGCTTACACTACTCTCACACCTATATATGAGAAACGTGGCCTTAGAAATCCTTGAATTGAGCCAGAAAATGATGAAATTTTCTTCTCATCAAAAATTTAATATTAATCTTTGTAATATAAGAGTCATATCATTATGTTTTATTTTTGATTGATATCATTAACCTACCAAATAAATGAATATCTAAAAATGCAAAAATTTTCTCTTTTGTCTATCTTTAATTTGGTTGACTACATTTCAAATAACATGTCAGTGCAATAATGGGAAAGACAAGGCGCAATCAAAAAGGACGCAAAAATCCCAATACAAAAAATCAAAAAGGTAAAGGCAAAAGTAATAACCAAAAACAACAACAACAATCAAGCAATCAATGCACACATTTCAAAAAAATAAATGAAAATGACGTTCGACGTTTATTTGGTACAAAACCATTTTGCAAAGCCTTAAGTGGCAAGCATCTTTCTGGTCAAGAAAATAAGGTATTATCAGGATTATATCCTTCTGTTCAATGGTATCATATCGAAGATTTGTATGTTTGTTTAATATGTGGTCAACCAGTAGATGGTAAGCACTATGATTACCATTTTAAAGATGATCATTGTCTTGCACTTTCTGTCGATAATCAAACAATAACATGTACAAATTGTAATGAAGAATTTTCAATTGAACCCAATTCATTTTGCGCAGAACTCCTTGGAATAGAAAAAATTGTAACCCCATTAACAGCTTCAATGTCATCTTTATCACTTAAGAAATCAGCAGAAAATGCACGTGGACTAATTAATTTCGGAAACAGCTGTTGGTTAAATTCAACTCTACAAATGCTTGTACGTCTTCCTATTTTCACTGAAAATGTCAATGAGGAGTTTCCCATTTCAAATGCTTTTAATCAGACTCGAAGAGATCTTTTACAAAATGGAAAAGCATTACGACCAACCACATTTGTTACAGCATTTAATGCCAAAATAGACTTCCTTGATGTCTATGAACAGCATGATGCTTATGAGTTTTTGATTCTTTTCTTGGATTGCATCAGAGAAGAGCAAAACGGCACATCAAGAGGCCTCAATTCAAAAAGTTTGGAAACCGTTTTGGGGTGCCTCAACACAAAAGTCGATTCGATTTTTGGATTTATAACGAAAACAAAAGTGAAATGTGAAAATTGTTCAGCGGAACATTTTATATATGAACGAGTAGCTGTGTTATCATTATATATTCCTTTTGGTGCTGGTGTTCCTACAATTGAAGATTGCATTAAACTTTATTTTAGCGATTCATCATTAGATGATAAAATTGATTGCGATGAATGTCATGAACAAGCTGAATGTACACTTACGCCTATGCTTATGGATGGTCATATGCCAAATGTATTATTGATACATTTGGCAAGATTCAAATATGGAAAAAATGGAATTACCAAAAATAACACGAAAGTCATCTGTCCTGAGATTCTTGATTTTGAACCAATTTTTGACATAAATGTAAAATATAAATTATTAGGTTTCATTTCACATTATGGAACACTGAATGCAGGACACTATACATCACTTGCAAGGGTTGGAGATGTCTTTTATTTGTTTGATGATGAATCTGTTTCATTAATTCCGATTGAAAAAGGGATGCAACTTCAGCCATATATATTGTTTTATCAAAAAATCGAAGAATAAAAATATATTTTAATGATAATTTTATGATTTTATTTAATAAATATACTTAAAACTCAATGTGTACGTTTAAAAATTATTGACGACCGTTTAATGTGTATCGTGTTTTAAACGTTTAAAGTTTTTTGTTCGTTAATTTGATTTTTAATGCCTCCACGCAAAGCAAAACAAAGTGAAAAACTAGAAAAAGAGGCAAATGAAATGGAATCTATAATGGCAATGCTTAGGGAACAAATTGATGAAGAAAGGGCTAAAGTTCAACCAAAATCAGGTACAAGATGGGCAGCAGCAGCGGAAGGTCCAATTGGTAAAATAGATACAAAAGGCGCATTTGCAAAGAAGCTTCTTAGTAAAAAGAAAACTCCTCCAACTCAATCACCAAAAAAATCTCCTAAAAAAAGCATGATACCAGTACGCAGAATACCAAAAGAAAATCATCCTCAACAACCCCCTGAGCAACCACGCAAAATAGAAATTGTTGTTGAGCCACAAGGTGGGAAGCTATGGGGAAATGTAATGGTTGATTCAGAAATCCAGCCAGACAACACCACAAATCAAGGAGGTTCTCTATGGGGACCTCATCCTGACGAAAAAGAAGAAGCAAAACAATTCCAAGAAGAATTAAAACGAATAAGATCAGATGAACAAACCAAAAATAATGAGGAAGAAGAAGAAATTCCGCCAAATGGATCAGGTGGAGCTCTTTGGGGTCCTCATCCGGATGAAAAAGAAGAAACAAAACAATTCCAAGAAGAATTAAAACGAATAAGATCAGATGAACAAACCAAAAACAATGAGGAAGAAGAAGAGAACCCACCAATTGGATCAGGCGGAGCTCTTTGGGGCCCACATCCGGATGAAGAAGCAGAAAATTTGGAGTTTCAAAAAGAAATAGCAAGAATCAGAGGAGTGAAAAATCCACCACCTAAATCACAGTCAGTTACAGCAAATATTGTTACGACCAAACATTTGAATCCAACAAGTTTCACTTATTTTGATCTTCTAATGAATCGCGACATTTTAACTGATGAAACTCAGTTAAAGAAACGCGATAAATAATACCATTGAATATGTTTTATTAATAAAATTTAATTTAAATCATTTAACACTTTAAATGACATAAATGTAATAAATTTCATCTAAATAGTTTAGAATTTTTGTTTCCATTGCATTTGGAAATCTATAGTATACTTTCTCTTATTTACACTCGGAACAGAGAATTTCTTTGTCATATGTTAAACAAAATTTGATATCAAATCCAAAGACTTTCTTTGAACATCAAGAATATTATATTTTGACATATTTATATTTTATTTATCAAAAAACAAGTTTTGGAATTTATCAATTGATAAATCATAATTAGTTTAAGCCAAGCACACTGCTATATTTAATGCTGTTGTATTTAATATTATTAAATGTATTTTGTCAATAAAAATTTCATTTAAGGTGTTAAATTTCATCAGGAAGCTAATAACATCAAATGCTTTATCGAATACTACAATTTTTAAAATGTTCATTAACATTTAATCATGAAATTCCATTTATAATTTGAGAATTGTTTACAATAAGTTCAGAAAATCTATATATTTTCTTGAACATACATGTTCACATCATTAATTCTTTATGGTTTTTTTCAATATGTTTATAAAATGCCAATACACATTCATGATTTGAACGTATTTCGTACTAGCGTTCAACCAAACCATACTTAGTTACATGTATCACAATGAACTTTAAATTTCATAAATTTTAATGTTTCACAAACACTCCAAAAGTTATCAATTCGTTGATATTTTTTCTAATTCATTTAAATTTCATACATTTTAATGTTTCACAAACACTCGAAAAGTTACCAATTCGTTGATACTTTTTCTAATTCATTTAAATTCCATACATTTTAATGTTTCACAAACACTCGAAAAGTTACCAATTCGTTGATACTTTTACTAATTCATTTAAATTCCATACATTTTAATGTTTCACAAACACTCGAAAAGTTACCAATTCGTTGATACTTTTACTAATTCATTTAAATTCCATACATTTTAATGTTTCACAAACACTCGAAAAGTTACCAATTCTTTGATATTTTTACTAATTCATATCTCCGACCGCGTCCAACGGGTAAAACACCAAAGAGAATTCTCCCTTTTCGTACCCGACCACCAATATTTCGCTTTCCTGGTGGTAGTAAATTGCTGCTATTTTCTCATTTCCCTGGTAAATTGTTTTAGTCTTATCCAAAGTGTAGCCGTCCACCAACAAAATTTCGTTTTGATCCAAGAAGAAGAAATAATCGAAACAATTTGAGTCGTATACAGCGTAAATATCTGTAATTGTTTTGAAGAACGTCACCTCGTTAATTAACTTTCCATTAATAGTATATAATCTTACGAAAGTTTTCTTATTTTCTTGTATTGTATTTGATTCATTATAACATATAACGCATATATTACCCATACATTTTGATATTACAACACTTTTTGGCACGCAATTATTTTCTAAGTTTAAATCGATTGAACGAATGAAACTTAAAGTTGGCAATTGATATATAGTCATTTTACCATCACGTGAACAACTTACGACAATACCAAAGTTATCATCAATAGTTACACAAGAAATAGTATCATTATGAACAACTGATTGACGTAATACTACTGCGTTATAATTTTTGATTTTCCATAATACTACTGAAGCATCACAACCACCAGTTACAATGAAATCTTTCGATGTACTAATACAACTGACTGCTGCTATATGAGGACGTTGATTACATTTTATGATTTTCTTTTTATCCAAACTACAAAATGTAATACTATTACCATCATTTGATATGAACACAAATGAGAAATATTTCTCTAAATATGATACATAACGACTATCTAATGGGAAATATATATTTTGTGAGATAATTCGTATGTTTTTAGTCTTCGTACAGATTACATTACCATTTCGATGGACTGAATATATCTTTAATGAATCAGAAATATTATTTAAATCAATTTGCATAAATAAATTTAACACTGGATATTCATATTTACCAATGTTTGTAGGTATTAATGGTGTTTGTTTTTGTGATAATGAATGACGTTGTGGATGTGGATTACTAAATATTTGGATAGGGATTTGTCCACAAGCTTTTCGTACTGTTTCTGTTTCATCGATTTCATCAGGTCCAATATTATAATTAATATACATTGCAGGATCAAATAAATTATTCGATTTCTTGGCTTCTTCACCTGATTGTTTATATCCCCATATTAAATCAATCCAATTCGATATCTCTTTACCACATTCTTCACTTTCTAATATACGAATATGTTTTTGAATAAAGTCATAATGTGATGTAGCCCATTTAGGTATAATTACATCATCTACATATAATCCATTAGCTAATATACCAAAATTAACTTTATCATTATTACATAAGAAATCACTAAAGAAGAAAAATTCTGGTGTTAATTCTCGACAATTAGATTGATTAGAATTAAATAATATTTTCTGTGATTCAATGATCGAGAAAAATTGGCGATTTGGATTATCAAATTTACCATCATGAAAACGAATATGTTGTTGTGTAAAAGGTTCTAATCGTATTAAATAATATGTAACTGCTTGTAAATTAGAATAACATGAAGAATATAAAAATAATTTCTTTGCTCCTATTTCTTGTGATTGTTGCATTTTACGTTTACAACTTTCTAAATAATTAGGATTCATTGCGCCTATAGGTAATTTAAAGTCTCGTAATCCTTCTGTTAAATTTGGTTCTTCTTCATAATCTTTTAATACCCATGGAAAGATTGGATAACATGACATATTATTAAATGATCGACCACTAAACATATTTAATGCAATTAAATAATCAAATGTACTCATCGAATGGTCTAACCAACGTTCCGTGAATTTTAATTGTCGGAATTCTTCATCAGAAGATTTAGTTTGGATAAAGATTTTATTAGGTAATGGAATTTTTGTTAATTGTGATATTATATATTTATGATCTTTCCCTGGAAATGAAAAGAAATATGAATGATGATTATTTAAGAAGATTTCAATTGAATTCGGACGTAATAATTCCCATCGATAAAAGATATATAATACTGAATCGGATTTAATAAATAATTCTTTACCTTGATTATTAATAAAATTATATCCTTTATTAAGTATCTTAAATATTCCTTCTTTACGATTCTTAATTGTAATTTTAATACATTCTAATCCTTTAGGTTTATTCGATTTTAAGAATTTCTTTTTAGTATTCTTAGAATTATTTTCATTCTTTTGTTGTTTGTTCTCTTTAAATTCAGGGAAATTATTTAAGTTATATTTAGGTGTAAGTAATATTGGTCTAAATCGATAATCAAAGAATGTTGATGCTTTATATTTACGTTCTGAACTTAAAAAGACTTTAAAGAATGGCGATTGTTCATTACGAAGCTTTTGACATAATGAATACCAATCATTATTATTACCAAATGATAAATTAATTTTATTAAATTGTGAGAATTTTTGTACATTATTAAAGAAGTTAAGATTAAAACTTAAAATAAAATCTTTTGTAGTTTGATCTATAACTATAGGTTTAGGGATAGTTGAATAAAATTGATTTAATAATTCTGTTGTTTCGATAAAATATTCTAAATTTGGTATCTTTAAGTTTTCATTTGGAAATATATTTATTAATTCATTTTTATTAGGATTTAATGAAAAGTTTAATATTATTGGTTTATAATTAATATTTGGAAATCTATTAATAACTTTTAATAATATTTGATATGAAGTTTTTATATTAAATTTATAATTTGTATAATAATATAAAAATATTGTTAAATATTGTTCTGTTATTATATTTGTTTCATTTTTACTTTGTTGTTCAAATATTAATTGTAATAATAATTGGAATATTTTCTCTTCTGCCCATTGATTATTTTCGATTAATAATCCATATTCATAAGATTCTTCTGTTTCATTATAATTTAATATATAATTATATATATCAATAAATGTAATTTTAGTTTGATTAAATGATTTAAAATCAAATTTTTGTGTTTTAAATTTAGGTCTAATTAATAAATAATTAATGATAACTTCTAAATATCGTTTAATTACATTTTGTTTCTTAGAAAATATTGGAATTAATGAAATTATTAATTTATCAATTAAATTATATAATGAAGTATCATAAACTTTTTCTATCACATGAAAATATTGTAATGCACATTGAAATATTTTAATTTTAATTGGTAATATTTTAGCTATAAAATCATTAATAGAATTATTAGCTATAACATAATATAATATAATTAAAAATAAAAAACATTGATTTAAATTCTTTGTTAAAATTTGATGATTATTTTGATCATTAATTACTTTATATATAAAATCAGTAAATACTTTTTGAGTTTCATTATTAATCTTTAAAGCTGCAAAGAAACAAACATAAAAGTTAACAAAGTTTTGTATTTTATAATTTTCTTCATTTGGAGATTTATCATCAAATTTACCTATTGATGAATTCATTAATACATTTAATAATATAATTAATGATTCATCATTTTCATCATTAATACCTGAATGAATCGAATATATAAAGTTTAATAATATCTTTAATCTTCGTGCTATACTACCTGAAATTTCTAATATTAAACTTATCATTTCTATTTTCGATTGATTATTTAAATTAAAATAAATTGCTGTTGAATATTTTGTTATTAATTTAATTGATTCTAATGGAATTAATTGATTATCATTTAAACAACTCTTTAATAAACGTAAAATAGGTGATATTATAGTACTTAACTTTGTTGTTATACAATACATTAAGATTAATTCTAAATGTTCTGGTGAACAACCTAATTTAAAGATAAATGATAATAATTCTAAAACAACATTAACTAATGTTATAATTTTTGTCATTTCTTCTTCATTTTCTTCATTAAAGTTATTTTCCATTATACTCGAATAATAATCTAATATACCCATAATTAATGGTATATCTATTTTTTCCCAATATTCTTTTTTATTCGTTTCTATGAAATAACGATATTGTTTAAATATTTGTGTTGTCGATTTATAATTAGCTTTAATCCATATATCAATATTAAATAATATTTCATTACATAATATCCGCTTTAAATCTTCATTATTCATTATAGCAAATTGGGAATAAAATTTGTTCCATAATACTTTCGTTAATTCTGTTTTAGGTGCAGCATTAATTAAGAAATATGAAATTACTGAATACGTTTTACTTTGTATCATTTGTAATTGTGCTAATTCTGATTCTCCGACAAGAGATTCAAATAAAGAAGCTAAAAATAATGATAAGTTTGGTATCTCGGTAGAATTAGGATATGTATAACCTATTTGTGACCATAATGTCGTTAAGAATTCTACTCCATTAGTAGCTTCAAGGATTTGTAAAAATGATGCTACAAATGTAGATAATGAACCTTTAAACTTGGGCATTAATAATGATTCATTTGTATAATTGATTAAATACCCTTGATTAGCTTTTTGTGCACTAAATAATGAATGTAAACTTGGATTAGATAATAAAGGATAAAAGCCATCATAACCATAATTATATATTTGTTGTGATAACGTGGTTGTAAATGTACCTAATAATATTGCAAAATATGATAATTGCCCATGTTTAACCCAATGATGTTCATTATTTGATTTACTTGGTTGATTTTGGATACACATTGTATCAAATCGTGTATTAAAACATGTTAATGATATATTAATTGTAGCTGATTGTTCACCATTTATAAAGACTTTGATTAAATTTTCATGTAAATCAAAATAAATCGATAAATTAAACCATGTTAATATTGGAAAGTTTAAAGGTATTGATGTATCAAAAGGTTTTAAATCTGAATCTAAATAATTAACACAGAATTTTTGATTTGTTAAATATATATGAAAATATGATTTATCATTAAAGATATTAATAATTGAAAACGCATCTAAAAAATGTTGAAAATTATCAATTAAAAACCAAAATGTTAACGTGAAATTATTTGATATTTCTTTTGGTTGTAAGAATTTACATTCAATGAATTCATTACTAGAAGCAAAATGTATAAATGCTTGTGGTGAATTACTACGTTTTTTAAATAATGAGATGAAACAATTTATATATTCTTGAATATTCGTTGATACATTTTCGGATTCTAATACATGGAAAAGTCGACAAAACCCAAATAATAATTGTCGACTACTTACTTGTAAGTTAACAGATGTAAATAATTCTAAAATCTTTTTAACAATTTCTTTGTCAAGATTCGTTTCTAATAAGTTTAAGAATTGTAATAATATATCCGATTTATAACATGAGAAACAATTCCATATTGATTCACAACAAAGTTTACATATCCAATCTAAAATATCTTTAAAGTATTCGGTTTCTTTTGATCCTAAAATTAATAAAGGTAAAGGATAAGGATTCTCGATTGAATCAAATGCACCAGTAATCATCACTTTCAAGAACTGGAATATTATTGACTTCTCTTTCGATTTATTTATCATTTTAAGGAGACATAACCATGGAATATTTTGAGGTAATACGTCTGGATGTTTTGAAAAGTAATCGAAAATATAAAAACAAATATAAATTAATTCTTTCGTATCATATTTCTCCGAAATTAATGTTAATAATTTACAATATTGTTCAAATAATGTGTTATAAAACCATGTGCTAAAATCATTTTTAGAATTACTTAATAAAAATTGCACTAAACGACTAAAGTTAATAATAACTTGTACAATTAATTCATTTGACGTTTGTCGTTGTATCGAATCTAAAAATGCAACTAATGTACTTTTGAAGACTTGGAAATTATTAATTGATGTATTTAATAATTCATATGAAGATATTCGTTGAAATACATTATATACAAGATCAAAATTTGTGCCTTCAAATGAAATAGATAAAAATGAGGGCATAAATGATGGCGATTTTAAGATAATAATGTTACAAAAATATTTGCTTTGTGCAAATTTGTCAATGATTTGAATTAAAGCTGGTCGATATTTTGATGATAAATTATCATTTTTTTCAGAATCTGAAATTTGTTGTAAAAGTATTTCTTTCCCTAAAAGCTCCACAAATACTACAAACAAATGTGACGTTTGATCTAAATATGTTAACATATATTGCTCTATAAAAAAGATGACTTCGGTTGCAATTGAATGTGAACCTGATTGAGAGCTTTCCCTCAAAAAGTTGGTGACCGTTTTGAACTTTTCTTTGGTATCGTACTTCAGAATTTTCCTTTGAAAAACGTCGTAAATGAAAAATCGTAAATACAAAAGATTTGATGGCTCATCAAACATCGAATGCGAAGTTTGGAAGATAGTTTGGAAGAAGTTAATCTTAAATATATTATTAGCATCTAATAACTCAATTAGCTCTTGAATGTTTTTGTTTTGTTCATTAATATATAAAATTAGAATGAAAATATATTGTAAATTTCCTTGTTTAACTTTATCTTTAATTAATGAGAAACTTAATTCATGTTGGAAATCATTTGCTGTTGATAAACGAGTTAATGTATGTGCATATTTGATTGCGTTATGATCAGTTGTTAAGACATTTATAATTGTTTTAGAATCAATCACATAATTCGATAAATTTGTTTCATCAAATTTGGTTGTCTCATATAAAATAAATGGCTTGACTTCTGAAACAGTTTGTTGCTGAGGTGGTGTTATAGTTATATCAAAAGGATTATCTAATTGAAGATATTTGTCAACTTCATTAGTGATTGTGTGAATTTCGGATTGATTCAGTTTTTGAAAGAGAAGTATTGAAAATTGAATTGATGGCAAAATCGGTGGAAAATGCTGCTTGGAAACAGGAAATGATTGAATAATTGGAATAAGCTCATCAGCAAATCGTTGAAGTAAATCATTCTTAATCTTTTCAATGGATTCTATGTTAAGAAAGTTAAGAATACTTTTGAAATAATCATTAACAACTGGAAAATAGGATTCAATATTTTCTTTAGATTTCTCTAGAAGAATGACACATGATTCAAATATATAATTAGAATACTCTTGGAAGCATGAATTATTCGTCATGAGATACTGTGAAATATTTGGTATAAAATCAAAAAGAACTGGGATTTGTGTATTAAGAATAACTCGCGAAAGAAAGTTAATGAAAATCTTTTTGGTCAATCCAGCTTCTGAGGGTATACATGGGAATCCCATTTCAATTGCTTTGAAAAAATCATTTAATAATAATGTATCGATATTAGAAAAATCAAGAAAGAAGATAGCGCAAAACTCTTGAATGAGAGTGTACGCAAAAAATTCAGGTGGATAATCATGATCTGTTAAAATAAGTTCCGAAAATTGAATTATAATTTCTCGACTATCTTTAGGATCAAGTGAAAAAGATTCTACAATCTGAGGAAAAGACAACCTTGTAATGCCTTGGATTTTTCTCCTATCAGGTACTTTTATTTTATAATTTGCAATATAGTTTGTATATCTAGGCGAACTTGGTTTTATTGAGAATGACTCCTTGATGACATCATAAGGAAAATTATTTGAGAACGCAGCGATTTGGAACTGAGATGTCATCTATGTGTATTGAATGATTTATTTTGTTGATTTTTCTCAAAAGAGTAAATGGAACCGTTAGAATGGGTTACTTGGTACGATGATCAATATATCCCCTTTGTTTTCAGTGATTTTTGATAACATAAATTGTATGACCTGTCACACATTTATCTGGTATAACTCATCATCTGACATTAAGATAACAAAAATTCCAATACAAATAATTTTTTGAAAAATTGAGTTAAGTTAACATAAATATTTACCATTCATATTTCATTACAATTTTATCTCCAATTACATATATCATGAATAAAAATTTCTATCTGATTGAAAAATTTTTATCATTTTCCATACAGATTTGAAAAAAAAGGTACTAACCTAATTCAAAGGTACTAACCCCTTTTGCACTTTTTTGTCACTTTTTATTTTGAAAAATGATGAAATCAAGCGATGCGTTCAAGACACCTGCAATTCCAATTGATGAATTTAAAGAACGACTAAAGGGAACTATTTTAAGCGATGTAGCTATAAGGGGATTATTAAGAAGACCGGAATTTCAATCATTACAATTTAGAAATGACCAAGTACTTTTTCTCCGTGAATATCGTGAAAATGTGTGTCATATTTTGCTCAACAACAAAAAATATGGAGAAATATTCGATGTAAGTCATGGGGTTATAGCAAATATTAAAAAAAAAGCAAAAAATGCAAAAAATGACTTAGGGCGCCCCAGAATTTTTGATGATGAAGAAGAAAATCAAATAATTGAATATATAATTGAAATGGCAGAAAAAAACGAATTCCTAACGAAACAAGAATTATTGCTGTACATAAAGACAAAATTTGGCAAAGAAGTTACAAAAGGATGGTATGCTGGATTCTTTAATAATCACAAAGATCAAATTGGATTCACCAAAGCTATTTCTCAAGAGAACACAAGATTGAATGTTCCTAGAGAATTTCTAGATAAGCACATTGAAAATATAAAGTAATATGTTATTGGGAAAGCAGCAGAACTGGTTTTTAACATAGATGAAATGGGTACAAGCGAATGGGAAGATAAAAAGATAAAATCGGTTATTACATCAAGAAATATGTGTCAAGCACCTGTTATGGTACCTGTAAAACGTTCAATTAGGCATCAAACATTAATTTCTTGTATTAGCGCAGCATGTAATGCCATAACAGCAATGACAATTGCTTCTAGCCTACGAGTTTATGATATCTTTCGTACAGGTATAAGAAATGGAATTGACCTGAAAATTTTAATATCAAATCCTCCATACGTGAAAAAAAATATTCTTTGATTATATTACAAATGTATTTATTTCCTATGTTAATAATCAGCGAAGTATTGATAGGTTTTCAGATGAGTTTGCTGTTTTATTCATGGACAATCATTCTTCACATTGCGATCCTGAAATTTTGAAAATTCTTGCCGAAAATCGAGTAATTGTTATAACATTTCCTCCGCATACATCTAACCTATTTCAAATGCTTGATTTAATGATATTTGGTGCACTTAAAAATGTTAAAAACGGTCTCACATCAAAACAAACCTTGAATGATGTTGCAGCATTAGCTGAAAAGGTCTATAGGGCATATGAACAAGTTACGACCAGTATTAACGTTCGTTCTAGCTTTGAAAAAGCTGGCATATCTACTGACTCTAATGAAGATATAAGGAGAATAATTTTTGATGTAGAAAATATTCGAAATTCTTTCTCATTTTCTGAGATCTGGAATATAAATTTTGATAAATCCAATTTATCACAAAAAAGATTATAGCCAAACTGGGGTTTCATTAACAAAAAATACTTCCCAAAAGGAATCTTTGAGTAAACGCCAAAAATTCTAAAAATATTTAAAATGAAATGAAATAAATGAAAAAAATTATAATTTACAAAAGTGCGCATAACAGCTCAGCACCTGATTGAATTTTCGAGTTTAAATTTATTCATAATAATTAGATCGCATATATTTTATATATTTATTAAACATTTTCCTCTATATTTAGTCTATCAAAAGATATTTTAATTTTTTTTATGTTAATTTCTGGAAAAGTGCAAAAGGGGTTAGTACCTTTAAATATGGTTAGTACTTCTTCATTCAAATCTGTAAAAAACAAAAAAACCGATGCTGGAATTTGATGTTTACTCACGTATGTTTGAGCTCACCAGAATGAGCATGTATTGTACAAAGACGCGTCAGTCTTAAGACTTCAGTCTTATGGTAGGTTGACACACACAGAACATCTACAGGCCCCCCTTTCGGCTTCGCCTCAGGGTTCTGCGATGTTATCGTTAATAAACTGTTTATTGATAAATCACATACTATTAAAACATGTAATGTGTAATGTAATGTTATGTAAAAATAAACAGCTAATGAAAGTGAATTTATAATATAGTTCATAATGGATCATATATTACAATGAAACATCATTATAAAAAAGTAATCATTATAAAAAAGTAATCATAATGAAGTAGTTATAATATAGAAGTAGTCAATAAATATATTATCATAAATAAGTTATCATAATAAATTATAACCAAATCTATTTCTCATTAACGTTTGACCCCATAATTTTTACCAAAATATTCTATTTCAAGATTACTCATTTCACCGTATATATTTTATCGTAAATAACTTACAGGAATATAATCAGTAAAATATTCTACAGATAGAACTTCAAAAAAAAACTTTATAACGATTTTTATTTCATAAAAAAATTTTTTTTTTCAATATTTTTACTAAAAGATGCAACAAACGAGTATAGATATTAATTTCAATATTTATTATAATGACATTAGAAAGAAATGTCAATATGATCTGAATGAGGCAGATGTTATACACGATTATAAATAAGTATTTCTTGTATGTGATTTAACACCAGAAGTATTCTTATTCGAAGATTATGATGCTATAAATCGTTGTGTAAAAATAAGTTATACTAATGAAAGTACTGCTAAAAAAAAGTTAATAAAAATCATTGTTGGAATAAGAATTATAAATGAAGGAAATAAAAAAATAATAAAAATGGATTCATTATTATGAAATATTCATTTAAAAAACACAATATTATTTACTGTTAAAGGATCAACTATTTATAGTGAAGATCTCGAAATATTTGATTATTACAGAGGTTATAATTATCGAATATTAAATAAAGTTAAGTATGATAATAGATTATTATATTATGTATATAGTTAATCATGTATATGTATGATAATATAATAATCTAATTATATATAATAAGACCTTTCTTAATACAATCAGAAGTAGTCATCTGTGATAATAATAAGACAGTATATAAATACATATTAGTTTGAATAGCATCAATCATTCAGCAACCTAATTATAAAACAGATGTTGCAATAGTAATATTAGGAAATCAAAGTGTTGGAAAAAACACTTTCTTCACTGATGTTATTTGTAAACTAATGGCAAGATATGCTAATAAAAATATTACTAATATCATCGAGAGTATCGTAGGTAAGTTTAATGCATCAATATAAAACAAGAAATTATCAGTATTAAATGAATCACAAAATATTGATGTTAATATATATCTTAATTCAGATGCGTTGAAATCAATTATTACAGATGATATTATATATATTAATCGAAATAATGAACCTATGAAAATCGTTGAATGTAGCTAATTTTATAATGGTATCCAACAATGATATTCCTATTAAAATCGATTCAGGAGATAGAAGATATTTAGTATTAAGTGCTTCTGACAATTATAAAGGAGATTTTAGATATCTATCTGATCTATATAATATCTTTACAAAAGAATTTTATGAAAACTTATTTACTTACTTAATGAAAATAAATACAAAAGAAGTTAACTTAATCATAATAATACCAAAGATTGAAGCTAAAGAGAATATTGAGAAGGCATCACTATTGTCATATGAATTATTCATTAGAGAATATTATGATTTAATTAAAGATTCAACAGGACCTCAATCATATATTTTATATAAAGATTCTGTTGTAAAATATGATTTTAATAGTCCTTCTTCTAGAACATCAATTGCTAGTATAAAGAAATATACAGGAGAAGCAGTTAGTAAAAGAATTATTGATGGAGTCGTATTTAGAGTATATAATTTAAGATTAGAAATCTATGAAAAATATAGATTCTATCTAAAAAAATAATAAATGAATGTGAAGAATATATTTACTAGAATCGAATATTTGATGACCCAAAGACTCATTAAACAGATTTCACCGGAAATTTTATTTTCATTAAACGACATTCATAAAAATACTCAACGTAATAGTTATTTTTTTTGCTTTTATATAAATATTAAATCTACTATGTTAATCTTCGATTTTAGAATACTTTTGCCATAATTTATCTACATTAGAACAACTTGCAGGCTATTCTTTAATCAATTCATAAAAATCTTCTATAGATATATAAGGAAATAATACTATATCATCAAATATTCTTTTCAGATCTCTTGGCATCGATTTTACTGTTCAAACACATATAATTACATTAATATTGAAATGTCTTAGTTTCTTCAATAATTTCATTAAATCAGTTTCTTCATCATTTAACAATACATGGTTAGCAAAATCATCTAATACTAATAGCATTCGATGTGGATAAGTTTTCCAATTGTATTTACTTAACTCTACACACACACACAGCGGGGGCTCCATCCCTTCGGGATTTCACCCCGTTATAAAAAGATATATCATTTGCAGAATTACTTTGTCACAAGGACCGGTTTAATTTCAAAAATTAATTATTTAAGACTTTGCTATGTGCTGATTTTATTTTTGAATGTTTGAATTTTGAAGTATATGTCCTTACATGATAATGATAAATATTAGGTTTTTAAAAGTTAGTATTTTGAAGTCATATATCCTTACATGATAATGATAATTCATATTACTTCAAAAATTATATTTTAAAATGATGTTCTCTGTTCCTAGATGTTCTGGGGGGAACAAACTTCATCTAAAAGTTGAGGGCAAAAGGCAAATCGGCAATAAGCAATCGGCAAAATGCTTTATGCTTATTAAATCAATTTCTATATTTATATATTCTCATATAAGAACTAGGAAGGAACATACTATAAAATACATGAATTATTAGGGGAATGTTTGTATATACATGCCCAAAATACGCTGTTAATGTTGCCCTGTTGCCCAAATCTGTTGCCCAGTTGCCCGTTGCCCCCAACTCTTAAGGTAATGTTCTGATCCCGGGAACAAGCGGGTACAGGGGGAACATTCAATTATCTATGAAATTCAAGGTTAATTTACTGTACTTTTGATACGTTGAATATTAATTAAAAATAAGATTTCTTCAATACAGGTACTCAAAAATAGCACTTTTTACGGTCATGTTATTGAAAATAAGGCTTTTTGAGGCTAATATCGTCAAAAATGAGGCTTTAGACGTTAATTTTTAAAAATAAATCTGTTAATGTTGCCCTTTCGCCATTTTGCCTTTTAAAGTTCATCTGAAGTTTGAGAACCGGGAACAAGGAGGAACAAAGGAGAACACATTAAAAATAATATAAATTTACTTTTATTGAGATATTTATTTCGAGAATAAGGCTTTTTGTAATTATACTGTTTGTAATTATCTGTTTTGTAATTATCTGTTTTGTAATTACATGTTTGAGACTTATTGTTTGTAATTATCTGTTTTGTAATTACATGTTGAAAAATAATTCTGTTGAAAAATAATTCTGTTGAAAAATAATTCTGTTGAAAAATAATTCTGTTGAAAATAAGTAGGTGAAAATATTCACTTCCTTTATTTTAACATTTCAAGGTTGTTGTTTGAAATATTGCTTTTCAATATCACTTATTTTTTGAGGAGTATTTCCACGTAAATAACTTGCTGGTATAATGTCTTTATAAGGTTT
>NW_027150810.1:0-2629 GCF_020186115.1 Histomonas meleagridis
GTACTTTCGTACCTCTCTCTTCAAACCTAATATAGCCTTGAATATGTTTTGTTCCAGTGCTTGGCACGAACTCTAAGCCTGCTATCAAATAACACACCCTTGAGAATGTTTGTAGTATCTCTTCAACTGTCTGGGTTATTCCAAGTGAATCACCCATCTTCTTGCTCTTTGATTAATTGCATTAGATCTTCTTGGTGTTTCTACTGTCAATCTTGTATTTGTTTTCTTAATTCCACGCTTTGCTCCCATAAATTTCAAATGATTTTAGAAATGATCAGTCACAGCATTCAATATTTTCTTATGATGATTATATCCATACATTTTAAAAGTTTCGGTCCAGATCTATCTATATCTGATAGAATTCTATCGAATAATATCATCGTAAATGAAGTATTCAATGCATTGTTGTAATTGTAAAAGTTTTTAATCAATTAAGGAAAAAGCAAGTTCCATCTTGTCACTAATGTGGGAATATCATTTTTATTTTTTTAGTCAAATGAGTTATTACATAAATTCATTATTAGATCAGTTGATATTGTATCTAACGCTAATATTAGAATTTTGAACATACCCATTTTCATTTCTTATACATCCAATTGATGTTCGAGAAGATTTGACGTAAATCTATTTAAGCTTTTTTGGCATTCATATCTTTTTAAAAAGATAAGTAATGTAACAAATGAATGAGTGTATTACAACAATAAATACATAATATATAAACATTAAATAAAAATTGATTTCGAATAGCAGAAATTCTTTCGCTTATATTTATATTGTCATTGGATATTGCTTCTATAAATAAAGACCATGGTAAGAAATATAATAATGCTGAAACATTATGTTTCTCATATATCATTAATGAATTGTTTTATCAATAGAAAATAGAGAAATGGGTAGAATATCGTGCATTTTTGTGATTTTATAGTAATTAATTAAAATCGGTAATAAATTTAAATCTTCCCGCATTCTGAAAATGTTGATAATTGGTACGTCTATAAGTAAACGATATCTCGAACGTTTAAGTATATGAAGGGGATCACTAATATATCGAAAAAACTCTTTTTGCAATTTCAACAATTGAAGCTGTGTAATGCTCAGCAACACATTCATATTGACCAAAGAACGAATCATAATAAGAATCATAGAAATTATCACCATCAAAGGCGAATCCAAGAACAAATATTTAATAATTTTTTAATTTATTACGGAATGTTTCGAGTGTTTCACATTGAATATTTGTTGCTTTCCCCTGGGGTGAAAGAGAAAAATAAATTATTGAGCACGAATAATCTGGATATAGGTTAAATGTAATATACGAAGGCATAATTTTCTATTCGATTCCAATTTATCATTATAGAATTTATCCATTGTTGTGCATTTTCGCAGTAAAGGCTCAACCACCTTTAGGTTTGGGTGTCTCTTGGCCCACACGATCTCATCGGGAGCTCTTGTTCTTGGTAAACGTACTTCGTTGTCCTCCCGAGGACGCGGTGCCATTAAGGCTACTGGCTTTAAAACGGGGTCATTTAGAAAGATTTCCTCAGTATCCGGATGAATGTCCTCTAAGTACTGCTTTTTAGGTGGTGGATCATCCTTTTTAGTATTATTATTTTTAGTTTCAAACTTTTCAGGATGAACACTATCATGCAGTGGCTTAGGGACAACTGCAGGAAACCTTTCTATTTGACGCTCGCGAGAGTATAGCTGAGAAATGAATCTATGTGCCACTGGACATTCGAACCTTAGTTCGTCCATTCTCGAGTAAACATTTTCGCGAGAATCGTGACTTAGATTATTCCAGCGTCTTTCGATGACTACCCTTAGGGCATGTTGTTCAGCTTTTTTACTACGTGGAGTAGTATCAATGCCCTTCAGGTAGAACACCAAATCGTCTTCTTTTCCGCTGAATGTCTAGATACTTTTGTCTCATACCCAGAAGAGTAGACCTATTGGTATGAAAGTACCTCTGATACTCTTGCACAGTAAACAAGTTACCGGCTTCAGCGGCTCTCAGTGCAGGAATCAAACGCGAAGAAGGTGGAGAAAACTTCTTGGAACTACCATCTTTAAGCATAGCTATAAAGAAGGCTACCGCGTTCTTACAATGACTAAGGTGTTTTGTTGGTTCCCAATTGTTTAGGGGTGTTGGTTCACCCTTTATTCTTTTCCAACAAACACACCAAAGTGCATTGCCGACTCCATTTGAGTCTTCCTCCACCATGAAGTTTACTATTGATTCAACTTCATAGTACCCATTCATCTCTTGTGAGAATGCTTGACTAGAAGAATCATCGTTACCCTCATCGAAATAATAAGGGAACTCATACTTCCAGTTCTTGGGTCTAGGAGGTTCTTCCGACTCAGACTGAGAAGAAGACATACTCTCAAGCTCAGATTCAAGTATCCGACATATACCTCAAAGAATTCCTCATAGCTCTGGGCGCGCCTAGGCTAGTGTTAGATTCGCGCCCATGCGAGTTAGCCAAATCCTGCATTGTTTGCAGTGAAGTGATTTCAATACTTAAGAAATTTAATATAATCTTACGTGGCCCTACTGTGAGAGATATAAAATATAAACCATTCATTTTCAAAGTAACGTAAAAAACCGTTAAGCATTTGATGTTGAAAA
>NW_027150811.1:0-535 GCF_020186115.1 Histomonas meleagridis
CGATTGTAACTTCTGACATCTTTTTAGTTGCATTAAAAAATCAAATCACTACTTCAAAACTAGACTTAATTTATAACCTGTAACGTAACGTAACCTTGGTTTTTGCATCTCATGTTCTTTATTCTTCTTCTTTTTTCCAAATTGTTAAAATTACAGGTAACGTTACGTTACAAGTTATAGTTAGATTTTTCGCACATGCTTATTTTAAACTTGACCGTTAATCCTAATTTTCAATCATCCTCTATCGTTAATGCTTTTTTTTATGTAGCGCGGGATTGAGCAAGTGCGCAGCACGAAGCTCAAATAGCGCTCTGTGTGTGTGTGTATCCAAAGAAACTTTTTGTTTGATTAACTTTTTTAGAATAAATCGATAAAGGTTTTTTATCAGTAACAAATATTTTTCTATAAGAGTTAAAAGATTTATTTTTTGATTTCTTATAACTCCATGAAAGTTTATTTATTGTTTGTTGATTCATTGGCATTAAAAGTTTATGTTGTATCATTAAATAAATCAAACTTCTTATACCCAAACATT